>NC_066316.1:109185678-109375142 GCF_022539315.1 Serinus canaria | reverse complement strand
ATATCTAATTTAAATCTGTCCTCTTTCAGCCTAAAGTCATTCTCCCCAATGGAGGATGTTTAGAGGTGTGTACAGGCAGCTGATGCACCTGTGCAGGTATCGCCTGTGTAAAGCAGATTATTCCACACATTTAATGTGCATTGCAAAAGTACAGACCAAAGACACAATTCCTTTTGCTCCTTGTAATTGGGAGCCATGCTGGATACAGCATAAAGGTTTTTACACTTCCAGATTCTTACTGAAGAGATTCACTTTGAGGAATTAAGCAATCACATAGTAGATATTTGTGATACATCTTCATGAACCAGTTGCTCTGTGCACCTGGCCTGGCATAATTCACTGTTTGGAGACAGCTCAGGAGGTGCAGCTGATGTCAAATGCAATAATCCCAAATGTTTTAGTGATAGCTCCTGGGGAGAGCAGACTATTCATAGCCCTACTGCATCATCCTGCTCCTTGTTTTACAGTAATATTCCCTCTACTGATATGGATCCCAATGGGTTTGATACATCCACTTTCCATTTAAACCAACAGCATCCTACCCATGGACTATTAGAGTAGTGCAAAACACCTTTAAACACCTGTCTGTGGAGAGTCCTTGATACCTGAGAGATTTCTTCTCTCAGCTGAAGTTCATATGAGTTTGTACCTTCAGGCAGATTCCTCCCAATTAGAACATGCTTCCTACCTTGTTCTGATGCAGCTCAGCTTTGTTCAGGTGGACAACACTGACACAAATCTAATTAGTTTCTCCTAAAAGTACCTACAGCCACTAACCCTGGTCTCCAAGCCTCTATCTTACAGCATTTCTGATTTTTTAAATTAATTCATGAAAAAAAAAAGTTTTTTAGATTTTTATTAAAAGCGAAACTCAAATAAAAGAAATACCCATCCATCAAAATGTTTAGAATTTTGGGGTTAGGACCAATAATGAGTCAGGTAGTAAGACACATAGTGAATTATGTGCTAATCCACATCCTTCAAGGTGGTCTACAGAGAGTACCAGGGCCAGTTTTCCTAACCTCCTGTGCTTGCCCAGCACATCTGCATTCAGAACTTGTTTTGAAAATAACGTAGGGGATCAAAACCTCTCTCTATTTCAAAAGTGCAACACTAATCCTCTTCCAGTCCTTGAAACTCAGATCTGAGACCCAATGAACTCTTAAACACAGAAACTCTGAGCAGTGCCTGGCTTGATTCTGCCATTTACAGAAAACTTTATAATCTGGGTGCAGAGCATTACCCAGAGCTTCTGTCTTTCAAGAGACTAAATATTTACTGTGTAACAGCAGGGACTCTGACATTTTTTATTTATAATGCTCATTATCAATGTGGTGGGAAATATTAACAAGTTCACAGGGAGTTTTCTGCATCATGGATTTAATCATCATGCTGATGAATATTTCTGGGTTCTCCCTAACTTCTATTGATATGATTCAGGCATAGCCTGTAAAAAAAAAAAATCAGTATTAAGAACTGTCTTATCACAACCAGTTTCTTTTGCAGCAAATGTGCATATTTCCTGTAAGGGCCTGATCTGTCTGGCCTCAGAAGCAAATGCATTGTGAATGTGTTTTCTGGCGTTTGTGTCAGTTAGACAATTCATGGAAGAAATATTAAGTACTGCTGAATGCAAAGAAGTTGTTTATGCTTCAGAAAGAACTGAAAGCTTAAAACTTGGCATGTAGAAAAATTGTTGCACGTTTGGGTTGTCGTGGTACTTAGTCCTAAATCAATGTTGTCCATTAATGTTGGATTTGTCTGGAGATAGATGGGTTTATGCTTTGTCCCTGAATACATCTTTACCAGTGGCATCCCTGTTAAAAACTATAGGGTGGTGGTTTAGCTGTGAAATTGTTGTCTTTGCTTTTGTCATAAACTGACTGCTTTAAATTCTCAGGGGTGAAGTTCACTGTGCTGTCCCAGCCATTTGCCACCTTCCCTGTGCCCATGAGAGCCAGGGCCAGCATGATTCTCGTTGTCATACTGGGATCAGCAGCATCTTCATTCACCATTGTTCTTTCATTCTGCTGGTTCAGGAAGAGCAAAAGCCACAGTAAGTTGGGAATATCCACAAAACTTTATACTTGCAGACTCATTGTTCTATTTAACAAACCCCCAGAGTGGCCACAATGGATTTCAGACAATAGAACTCAGAAAAATCTGTGGGAGGTTCAGTATTTAGGATACAGTTCGTAGTGTATGCAGAGACAAGAGCTGGGCTTCAATAATCAGTGTGGTTCCCTTCCAACTCAGAATATTTTATGATTCTGTGGTAGTTCAAGGTTATACAGATTAATGCCTATAAAAGGTGTCTGAGTCCAGACAGATGTTTCAAAAAGTTTCTTCTTGGAAATGATTGTTAAGCACTGGAAGAGGCTGCCCAGGGCAGTGGTGGAGTCACCATCCCTGCAAGTGTTCAAAAGTGAGTGGACATGGCATTTGGTGGCATATATATATATATCTCCAAGCAATATTCTACTCCATATTCAACAATATGTTCAAATTTTGCTTGAATTAATAATTTTTGCTGAGCAGAGGATGCACTGAGGGTGATGTGACTGTGTGTTTCACTGTAGAAACGAGGACTGAACAGCCTCATCTCCCACGGGACAGCACCAAGAGACCCAGCGAGCAAGCACAGCCTCCAGCAGCTCCCACCAAGCCTTGCTGCAATCAAGGACCAAATAAAAGTGGAGTGTCTGTAGCAGGAGGTGAGACTGTAATTCATAAATGATTGGACACCAAAAGAGTCAGTTTATGTCTTTTACCATGATCAGATGTTCCCTGGGAAGTGATGGAGTCACCATCACTGCAAGTGTTCAAAAATGAGTGGGATGTGTCAGCTGGGGAGAGGTTTAGTGGTGAATACAGTGGTGCTGCCTTGATGGTTGGATGCAATGATCTGAGAGGGGTTTTTTCCACCCTCAATTCTAAAATTTTATAGGTTTGTTTAGGAAAAATGGCACAATCTCAAAAAGCCTATCTCTTTATTGCCTCCTCCTTCTCTTCCCTGTTTTTTTTTTTCTGTTTGTGATTTCATGTCCTTTAATACAAATGGAGTGAAGTCCCAGCTACACTGATGGCAGCAGCACAATCCCCCTTACAGTCATGCTGTGATTTTGGTGTGTTCTGTGCAGGGACAGGGCCTGGATTTCAGTGATTCTTTTGGGTTCCTTCCCCACAATCCAGGATATTTGATGATTCAATGAGTCCATCATTTCTCCCAGCATTTTTGGACTAGGGCAGGGACCAATACTCCCGGTGTACCCTGGAGGAGCAGGGCTCCTCCCTGCCCACATCTCCAGGTGCTGCAGGGGGACCAGAAGCTCTGGGCAGGTCTGCAGGTTGTGAAGGACTGTGAGTTAGACTGGAGGTAAGAAACCCACACAGGGCTCATTTGCACGGTCCTGTGAGTCCAAACCCAGCAGCCCAAACAGCTCCACTCCCACCCCCCCCACTCTCTGTCCCACTTTACTCCCCAGGGTCCTGCCCCAAACCACCCTTTCCCGCACACCTCCTCGAGTCTTGTCCTTTCATCATCTTCTGATCAAACCCAACTCCTTCTGAGGTCACAGGAAAGCAGACAGCCCCGGGGGCATGTGGCTGGCAGCACAAAGCTCTGGCTTCCCTTTCTGCAAGTGTGAAATGTTCTTACAGTAGTCGAGGGCTTTTTTTTTATCTCACCTGCCAACAGCACAGATCTAAGGGCATTCGGGTAACCCTGATGAACCCCCCATTTACTCTGTTTTGGGAATTTCTTTTTCCTCCTCCTTACCGAAGCCTGTGGATTACATAAGAGGCAGGAAGAGGCGAGCTGGAGTTTTATCTCCTTTTAATTAGTGTCTATCACAAAAGCAGAGGGAGAGAGAGAAGGAGTGAGGAAATTCTGCAGTTTATGTGTTTTGATATTTGCCATACTCTTCCAAAACACAGCATTCAGCTGTGTGCCTTAGGATACATATCTGCTATAAATTCATTTTTTATCTAATTTGTCTGAGATCTAAGCTTCCTGTGGAGGTCTGAGATCAAAGGATCTGATTCTGTCTGATGTTGGCTCTGACATATAATGCGTGCTGACTTAGTTCTGTCTATAAACTCACAGTGGGAGGCTGCCACTCTCCCTTGGCACCTTTACATAGTGAACTTTCATTTTGGCTGGGGAGGCTGACAGGTACAGCATTGATTGGAGCCGTCGTGTAAATAATTCATGGGAAGAATTTTTTTTGTCAGAAAAAGGCAATCCAGCCACTTAGAGTCTTTTAGGAATAGTTGCAAGACAAAAAGATTCCCCAATATGTTCAAATCTAAACAAGGATAACAATATCTTAAGTGAATTTAATACATATCACTTGGAAACATCTAATGTTTGATTCCCCCCTATTTAAAGTGCTATTGGTTTTGGAGAGAGAGAGAAGAAGAAATCAAAGCTCCACTCTTTTTGTTTAGTTTCTGCTTTGTAGCTCTTCCCCTCACAAGGAACAACACTTTTCTAATACAATTAAGTGTTCAGGGCCTTTATTTATTAATCACTACAATCAGAGTTGCAAAACAGAGATTTTCTCATTGGTGGGTGCTTCCAGTGGATCAAGGGCCCTGGATATTGTACCAAAAGGGACAGCCGAGGATGAAGATGAGGGAGAAAACAATATTCACAGTTATGCAGTACAGCAGGGAGAAGGGATCAAGACATTGCCTTGCCTAACCTTGGTCTAACAAGAAAAATATCCTTAGCTTCTTGTAATCATCTCTCTCTTGAACTGAAGAACTTTTGATGGACTAAGGTACTGTTAACAGAACACATCTGGAGGTGCAGGAACTTATTGTTGCTTTTTGCAATTTATTCTAGTGGTTCAACAGAGTGCTTTTATCCTCCTACAACTTACATTTCCAGCTTGAATCTTCTGCCCTTTCCCTGAACCTTTTCAGAATGGTACCTGACTGATTCTTTTTCTGAACTCCTTGGATGTCTTCAGCTAGAAATTGCTGTGTGTTCCTGAAAATGTAATCCCAGTCTGTAAATTGGGTCTTCCCTTGTGGCTCCTACCTTGCTCAGATCAGCTACTCCTCCTTCCTTTCTACCAGTTTGGGATTATCCCTTTTTTTTAGAAAATTTCGTCAGAATAAATTTCAGTTTGAATTCCAAATCACCAGTGGAAACTCTGAATATCTTCCATTTCAGTGGCAGAGTCTGGTACTGTCACACACCCTGAGAATTTTTTTCCCATATATAATTTCTGCCTGAGCTCTGTTAGCTGGTACTTAATCTAGTTAATCCTATGCTTTCGTGATATTGAATAGCTTGTATTTAATGTTTAAAAACCAGGAATCTCAAGGCAATACTTCATCCTTGAAACTGCTTCTATCCAGAAAACTTGTAGCCTCCTCCACTGATTCAGACTTGCTTGAAAAACCTTTTTTCCACTGTTGATAATGGCACCTTTGAAGATGAGAGAGTCAATAAATCTCCAGAACTAACATGAAGCTTTGGTATGAGAGATCATGACCTTATTATCTCGTTTATGTGTCTAAAGAGGAAAATTGAACCTGGTGATGTATGTAATTTGTACCTTAAATCAGCCAACTACCTAAAGTTAAAGCCAGCTTAAGAAGGAAAAGTGCTAAACATTATAATATGTCTGACTGCTGAAGTTTGGGAAACAAATTTCTGGTGGATTTCCAAGAGGTACAACCCTGAAATTTAGATTTATGTGTGTACAAGTTGAAAAAAACAGCAACACTCTTTAACAGAGCCCAAGCATGAAGTCATTGCCAGGGCTGTCAGAGTTCAGGTTGGTCAAGGAGTGTCTGCACAACCTTTCTGAAATATAATTTAATTTTAGGTGTTTTTGTGAGAAGCAGGGGTGGTGCTCAATGACCCTTTATGGGTCCCTTCCAATTTGAGATATTCTTAGATTCAGCAAATACAGTTCCAACTAATGAATCACAGGAAATGCAGAAGAGAATGAATCTGAGCAAAAGGTCCAAGCAGCCATGAGGCTGAATGTCACAGGCTGTTAAGGGTTAAACTGAAACGGGGAAACCCAAAACATCAGGAATGGTAATAACACATTTTCTGGCATTGTTTGTGCTAAGGACCTACAATGTGTGCAATGTGTGTGCTGACAAATGGAATAAAAAAATCTGATTTTGTCCATTCACACACGACACATTGACCAAGACTAGTTCTGGATTTGGAATGAGTATTAAAGGTTTGGGTGTAGGCTGATGGCATTTTTTTTTTTTTGCATGGGGGGAAGGAGAGGATTGCAAGAAAATTATAAATGTTTTTAGTATCCACATGAAGCTACAAATTAGGCTGCCAATCATGGCACACTCTGTCAGCTCAGAAATTATCTGCTATGTCACTACAAGTGACCCTACCTCTGCTATTGACAACCATTTGATAGATAAGGATGTAAACATTTCCACATGAAAACTGTGTAGTGTATATTTACCTTTTCCTGCATTTTTTCTATGTCATTTTTTAAAAACATCATTGCAGGTTACTGGCTCTGCCTTGACTAGGACTTGAATGTCAGAAATACAAAGTTCTACTCTAAGTTACAGCCTATTTCAAAAAGGGATGATGCATTTTATGGGTGTGTAGTAATAAAATATTATCAGTTTTAACAATACATAGCTTACTGAGAAACTGTATTCTATACAATTGATTATCAAACATTTATTAAAAATTTCCTAAATGCTGGAGATTCTCAAGCAGCTGTTAGTGTGTCAATAAGCACAAACCATCTGGGTTTGCTGTACTTTATTTATTTGTGGAAATAGCTAATTGTTGTTTGGCTTTGCCAATTTATTTCTGTCAAACTGAAATGTATGGCCACTGAAACTCTTTCTATAACAGTAACTGCTTTTTATTTAATCACAGAATCATGGAGTGGTTTGGGTTGGAAGGGTTTTTAATAATCACCTACCTCCTCCCACCCTGGCCAGGCACACCTTGCACTATCCCAGGTTGTTCCAAGCCCCACCCAACATTTCCAGGGATGGGACAGCCACAGCGTCCCTGGGCAACCTGTGCCAGTGGCTCACCACCCTCACAGAGAAGGATTTTTTCCCAATCTCTAATCTGAATCTCTCCTGTTCAGTTTAAAACTCTTCCCCCTTGTCCTATCATTGTCCGCTCATGTAAAATGGAGGGAAAAAATAAAAATTTATTGATGTCTTTAACACACAATAAAGGCATAAAAGGATAATATACATGAAGGTGGGGTCTCATAATTATTTTGAGAAAGAAACAAGTTTTTTTTTCACAGAGATGGAAGGAAGTGGAGCGGTGGGAGCTGCCACAGGACATTCAGAGGAGCTGAACCTGCAGCCCTGTGAAGCCACATCAGCAAGAAAGCCAAGCACTGTCCAGCCCAAGACAGGGAACAGACACACCTTTCCCTCAGCCAGGAAAGGTGACAGACACCAGCAGCCCCGTGGAGGAAGAGCTCCTGGTGACTCTGAGGAGCTTCAGCAGCCAGCAGTCCTGGGGTGCTCCAGCCAGGAGGAAATGCCCCAACCTTCAGCTGGGTACAGCCAGGAGGGAGAGAAGCCTGGCAGGGTGCCCCAATCCCAGAATGATGTCAGAGAGTGTGTGGCCATGGTGGCAGCAGAAGGGTGAGGCAGTGGAGGGAGGGGATGAACCACTGTGGTCACTGTGGGGCTGAGCCTTTTGCCTCTGTGCTCAGAGAAAACCTGCAGGTGTTGGGATGGGCAACCACACGGCCCCGTGGGCAAATGAGCCTGCAGCCAACTGGAGGCTCTTTGATGCTGGCCTTTCTTGGCTTCCAAAATGGGCTGGGTGGATCCAAACTGCCCTTTGAGAACAGCTCTCCTGACTCCTCCAAAACTCCCTCCAGGAGTTATTTTGGGGAATACTTAAGGGATCAGCTTTGAGATTGTCTTCAAAAGCAGTCAGGGATCAGCCTAACAACTCAACTATGATGTTCTAGCATGGATGTAGTCTTAGTGTCTTGAGCATTTCTGGTGAATATGAATATGTAAATAAATATAAATTTCCCATTTTTTCCAGCCATACTTTTAGTTTCAATCAAAGAACCTTAGTATGTACACAAACATTTTCCTTTTTTTTACATTTATTCAATTATCACTGTGTCTCAATTAAGTGCTTCCATAGTGCTCTAATTAAACCTGTTGTGTTTTGGTTTTTGTTTTGTTTTGTTTCTGGTTTTTTGTTTATTTGCTTGTTTGTTTTTTAGATTAAAATGTTTTACTGAGTAAAAATTGAAGGCATTGTTTTCTGACACCTTTAAATCACTGACTTGTTATGAACACTAGTCTTTATGGATGATGATAATAATAATAATAATGCTGCTGATATTCTTCAGTTGCTCAGGGAATTCCTCTGTGCTTTGCTTTACTGAGCTGGAAGATGAGGAACTTTATTATGCCTTCTCTGTGCCATAAAATTCTTGGTTGCAAAGTGTCCTGGTGGCACCAGATAAAATTTATACTCCTTTGCAGAAAAAAACTACTTAATCAGGAAGATGAGGTTTCTGGCCAGATCAGCAGTGGAAAATAAGGTGAGAAACCTTGATTTGGAAAAAAAACAAACCACAAACCAGTTCTCTTCAGGCTGAAGGAGTTTAGATGCAGATTCTGATCAAGCTGCTTAGTTTCCTGGGCACAAAAACAGATTCACCATCTTTGGCTTCTGCACTATGCTGTCTTTATAATCATGATTTTGGGACAAAATTAGACTGACTGCACACTGAGCCAGGCTTCTTGTTGAGTGAACAGGAGTTTTTTTGGTTTAAGACACCTGTGGATGGAGATCTTATTAAGTACAATGGATCAGCCTTTCTGACCTCTTCCATGGTATAGAAAAGCTATTTATTACATTATTTTCTACAGAGGGCAAAATATTATTGTTGGGTAGATCCCTACAGATCACGATTCAGGGTCTGAATAAAAAGTTATAGCTTCCAAAGATGTCCATGTCTGGTGAAATTATTCCTTTTCTCCACAGCTGATACCCAGTTTCAGATGCTTTCAGGTGGCAGTAGAGCCTTCCCTCTCTACAGAAATATAATTCCTCAATTCCATGAATTCTATTTCCCTTCAGTGTTTCTGCTTCCAGTAAATTACTCCATCACAGCCAACCAGTATAAAATAATATATAATTACATATGTCCAAATTTCAGAAAAAATCATTCAATTAGTTATATGAAAATACTATACAAAAAAAAAAGAATTATTTTTGGGGAAAAGATCAGATATACTGGAAATAGTTAAGGGTTTAAATTAATCCTTTAGTTCATAATCCTTGAATTTGTCCATACTTTGTTTCCAGAATAAGTAAAGTCTTGTACAGCTGGACCTCTAATAGAATGAACAGGGTTAAAAGTCTTAAATTGCAGCATTTTCAACTGAGTGAGTGGTGGCACATGGGAAAGAAGTGGGGAGAAAGTGGAAAAAACACAGTGAAAAACGGGTGCAAGCAATGCAGCAAATCCTGATTAAGTAACATGTTTAGGGGATCTTGTGGAAAAAGAGAAAGGAAAAGAAAAGAAAAAAAAACAGATAAACAAGACAAAAACAAAAGAAAAGAACAAGAAAGAAAAGAAAGAAACGAAAAGACAAGAACGAAAAGAAAGACAAGAAAAGAAAAGAAAGAAAAGAAAAGAAACGAAAAGAACAGACAAGAAAAGAAAAGAAAAGAAAAGAAAAGAGAAAAACACAACACTGTAGTGATGGGAGAGAAAGATGGGAATGAGACTCAGTGGTTGAAGTGGTTGAAGTAATTTCATGTCTAAACATAAAATGACATCTTTTCCCAAAATAATTGGGTTTATGCAGAGTGCAACAGCAATTGGATTAAATGGGATCCTTCTGCTTTGTGGCACGGGGAGATCCAGATTTATTTTGAAATGTTTTCCATATATATTTTCCATGAGACTGGGTGAAAATGCTCACTCTTAAAGGACCTGTGTGATTAGATGGGAAGTTTTGGCTGCCCCATCCCTGCAAGTGTCCAAGGCCAGGCTGGATGGGGCTTGGAGCACCCTGGGATAGAGGAAGGTGTCCCCACCCACGGCAGGGGGTGGAACAGGGCGGTCTTTAAGGTCCCTTAAAATCCAATCCATTCTGTTGTGCTGTGAACAGTCCCACCAAAGCTGCTGCAGAATGTCCTGGGCAAGGCAAGGAGGAGAAGAAATGTCTCATATCCCAATCCAAACCCTCATTTTCCTGTATTTTGAATGCCAGCTTCTCCTGAGGGGCACTTGTTGTCATTGCTGTGCTGTGGTCGGTACTTTTGGTGATCCTGCTCAACTTTTGCTTCGAGTTCTTCTTAATCCTTGGACTATAATTAGGACAACAGTTGTTTCCACCTTTGCATGGGTGTTTTACGGATAAATTTGTGACATTCTGCAATCCAAAACCCAGGGTGGGGCCAGGATAGAGATGCAGTGGGAGAGGCAGATGAAGAATCCACAGTGTGGTGTGTGGATTATCCACGATATCACAGGGGATGTGGTGCCTTCATAGACCTGGGCTTATCCAAACAGCTCAGGGCTTCCAGCTGCTGTCAAAGTCCAGCTTCTGGGAGGACATAAAGAGACAGCAAGCAGGGTTTCAACTTGGATTTTGGAAGGAGCCCATGGGGATATCGTGGCAGAGATTCAAGCTCCAGCACAGCCCAGGCTCAGACCAGCGCTGCGAGGGACACAAAATATTTCCAGCAAATCTACTTGGGTTTAACAAAGTGTAGCTTCCCCACACTGGATGTGAAGGAAGCCTTCAAAGTATGGGAAAAATTAATAAAAAATCTCTGGATCTGCCTGTGGAGATCCATCCTCTGAGGCCCAAAGTCTTTCTGGACAGTCATGTTAAATGTCAGTGAAATTTGACAACCTTGGCTCTAGTGAAGCCAATGGCAAAAATTTCATTAAGTTTGCTGGATCTGGGATTTCCACCTGGTAACCTTTTTCTGTAGTCCCATCTACAATACCTCTGAGTTTCTTTATTGATATAAATAAGTATATAGCTGAAAGGATGCCTTATTTTTAACCAAGCTCTCCAGGATTTCTGAATTGCTAGACAATGTATGGTCAAAATTATTCTTCTTCCTTTTTTTTCGCCCTATTTTGTGGGGGTAATATTTTTTTCCTCTTATGTCTGAAGTAGAGGAGTGCATTACAGACAAATTTGCCTAAGGCTTTGGGCCAGAGCTGATGAGACTTCACGAAGATACAGGAACAGGCACATGGATAGGAAAAAGAAAGCCTGTGAAAAATTAAAATGACAAGCCTGGTTAGGGAGCAGAGATAACTGGTGATGTAGTAAAATTAATTACAGTCTGGGTTGAAGGAATTGTGTGCCTAAGACAAAATTAAAAAAAAAAAGAAAGAAAAACCAAATAACAGCAATGAGATTATAAACCTTTTGATCATCTCTATATGGTATAACTTCCAGTCCCTATTTATTATGGTATTTATTGTGACATTTATTTCTATAGCATGAGAGGTATAAATGGCAAATAAAGGAGGCAAGAGTCCAGTCAGAAGGTTTTTCTCTGAGTTCCTGACCCTGCAAAGAATAACCTTATTAACAGTGAATTGCACTCAAAAATATATTCACTGGACTAGGAACTGTGAGAGGAAACTTTAGTGGATCAAGGAAGCTGCATGATGCAGCACTCCAAGGGTGATTATGGACACACTGATTATTCAGATTCACAGGTTTTTAGGTATCATTTTTTGCTGTCATGATGCATTTGCCAGAATGTGAAATAATTCCAGTTCTCTGCCTACTGAAATGTGGGAGGTGCTGGGTGGTAATCTGTTGGGCAGCATTATTTTGCAAGAGTGAAAGCCAGATACCCCAAAGGATGATTCCAAGGTTCTGGAATACACCAGCAAGGTGGGATTTCCATGGTGTTTTTAAGGACTGTGTTTGTGGGGGAGTGGGGATGGGAGGTAGGTGGCACCTGAGGTACAAAATTCCCCTGCTGGGTGACATGATGGGCTGCAGTGGGGGACACTGAAGCTCCAAGAAGTCTAAAGCCAGCCTTGGAAGAACCTTTGAGAAGTACCAGAGCCTTTTTTACCTGGCTCAAACCTCTGTGTGCAGGGCTGGAGCTGCCAAGGAGCTGCCAACAACCTTCTCTTCTCTCACCAAAGCATTTCAAAATATTCAGTTTCCATAGAACAAAAAGTGAACTACAATGACTCTGCCATTAGTGAGTTTTCCAGAAAGGAAAATAAAAAGACACAGAGAAAGTTTTATTTTTTAATGGAAGTTGAAATGTCTGTTGGAGGAGTGTCATTTGGGGAGGTATTTATGCTTTTCTTTTGCTTTCTTTTTCTTTTCTTTTCTTTTCTTTTCTTTTCTTTTCTTTTCTTTTCTTTTCTTTCTTTTCTTTTCTTTTCTTTTCTTTTCTTTTCTTTTCTTTTCTTTCTTTTCTTTTCTTTTCTTTTCTTTTCTTTTCTCTTTTCTTTCACAAAGAGGACAAAAACAATGGGGAAGAATGAACAAAGAGGAAAATAAAAGTAGTTTTGAAGTAAGGCCATGGCAGAAGGCTGCACATAAGCAAAGTCAACCTCTGAACAGTTTCCATATTGTGTTAGACCCGAGGGCTGCCAGCGTTGAATACTTGGGGACAAATATAAGAAAAAGGAAAAGAAGAAATTAGCCCTCCCAGGATTTTATTTTTAGCAAGAAGAGACTTCTGGGATTATTGGTTGCTCCTAATGACTTATTATCCCTAACATTTTTTAGAATTGTATCACTAATATAATGTTAAACTGAATTATCTATATCCTGTGGGGGAAAAAAAACAGAAAAAAAAAAGAAGGAAAAAAAACCCCGAAAATAAAAAAAGCAAATTCTGCTTTTATTTTAAGTGCTCTGCCTGGTATTTTCCAGGGCTCTTTTTGCATAACAATAGGGAGTATTACTTATTCACCTTGCTTTCCAGATGTACCACACATTCTTCATCACTTTCCAGGTCCTGTGAGAGTCCTGTGAGATTCAGGCACCTGACTTAAAATTCAGCTGAACAGATAAAGGGTAATACAGGAAGAGAAGGAGAAGATTTATACTCAATCCTCCTGCGAAAAAACCTCTTTATTTGTGCAGTTAAACCTGTGGCATGTGGGTGCTGGCTGGGATCCCGACCTTTGGTCCTCAACCAGAAACCCAGAGTCAGGTGGGAAAAAACCCAAACAAGGATGAAAGGGCTAAATAATAAACCCATGAACTTTAATGCTGGGAAAGAAGAGGAGCAGAAAGCAGTGAGAGAGCCAAGAGAGAGGAGTGAGAAAGGGTCCCTGGAGCAGCTCTGTGAAGGATGGACTCCAGCCAGGTCAGCCTGGGTTTGTCAGAGACAGAAGCTGCACACAAGCTGAGCTCAGGGCACCACCCAAATTCCCTGCTGCTTTGGGTGAGGGTCATTTCCCAGTGGATCATTTTCCATACCTGTGGCTTGGATTAATTTGTGCTTTTTCTCCTGATGCACCTCTCTGTTCCAAAGTACATTAAAGATGAAGCTGGTGCCAAGTCTTGCAGCCATCAAAGGGAGTGATGTTAAAAATATCCCACCCTTGCTCTCCCTCCCCAGACTGTCTCTCCGTGTCTAGGTGCTGACAAAAGTTATTTGTCGTATTCCCTTCATTTGGTGAGTGACAGGAGACTGGTGTCAAGTGAGAAAATGAAATGTAAATTTTATTAAACACCTTCTCATCTCTGTGTATCAATCCAGATTCCAGCCTAACACAGCAAATCAAATCCTGTCTTCACCAGGCCTGAGGGCACACAAAGAATCATTTCTCCTTAATACCATTCCATCCTAGTAAAATATTTTTCTGTTTAGTAAATGAAAATTTAAAATGCAAACCCTATTTTAATCCCAGAGAAAAGATGTGCATTGCAGGGAGAGGGATGCTGTGTTTTGTTCTGTTCTGCCTTGTGCTTTCTTCTGTTTTCAGACACACAAATGGTGCTTAGCTGAAACAAAAATTACAACTCCCTTATAAAGCTTGCCATTGAGACTTTTTTTATCTTCATGTCCACCAGTAGGCTTAGAAGCTTACTAGTCCAGAGATGATTCAGTATCCACTTGTTTATTGTGCATGGTAGATTATATGATGTCCTGATGATTGAAACACTATTCCCAAGTGAACAGTGTCACAATTTCATTGCTGTGGGTCTTAGTACCTCTATTTCTTTGAAGAAGGGGCTTTTGCTCCACTGTGAGAGGCAAAATTGTCAGCAGAGGAAACTTCTGCTGAGCAAAATCATGGCTGATTTGGGTCTTGGTATTCACAGGCAGAGCATAAAATGATTTGTTTCCTTTGGTAATGGGGAGGATATTTATGGCTATTTATGTGCATAGTTTGACATTGGGATGGAGACAATACATACAGGAGATAAACCCTGAACACAACACAGATTTTTCTTTACTCCCTAGAGGTGGTACTGGAGAACATGTCCAGAGAGGTTGTGGACTCCCCATCCCTGGAAGTGTTCAGGTGTTGGATGGGGCTCTGAACAACCTGATCTAGTGGAAGGTGTCCCTGCCCTTGGCAGGGGAAAGGAATGAGATGAGCTTTAGGGTTCCTTCCAACCCAATCCATTCCATGATTCCCCGATTCTATGAATATTTTTACTGAGGCCACTGATTAACCAACCCACCTACATTTCATGTACACTCATTACCACTAAATATTAAAAGTTATGTGTCTAGACTGACTTAACTCTCCCTTGATTGTGGGTTATATCAGATATGGATCCAGGGGGGTGCTGCTCTTTATTTTTCATGCACAGCTGTTGCAGGACAGGCTGAATCACCCTGTGCCTGTTTCTCTGCAGGTGTTCCCTGAATCACTGAAATGACGTAGTTGGCTTCCAGCCTTGGCCAGGACTCATTTTCATCTTAACCCAGCTCAGCACTTAGCTCCAGTGGAGTCTTTCACTGATCAGTCTGAAACTCAGCATGAGTTATTTTCTGATAGAAAAATGCAGAAGTGCTGCAAAAATAGAGGTCCAGTGGTAATTTTACCCACTGAAAGTTGTTGCCTGCTCTTCCATTGCCTCTATTAGCAGGATCTCATCCAGTACCAGCTTATCTTGGAGGTGGGGTCCTGGAATTGCCTGGTTTTCCCACCTAAAGCAGTCCTAAGGGTTTACAGGAATTCAGAGCTTCAGCCATCTCATGGATCCAGGAGCCAACCAGGTCAGTCAAAGTTCCCATCTTGCAGATTCTCCAAGAAATGCTTGCAGCACCTCATTTCAAGGAAAGTGTTCTGGAAAAACAGAACCAAAAAAAACCCCAAAAAACCCCAAAAAAAGCCACAAAAAAAAAAAAAATGGGGAAGAATGAACAAAGAGGAAAATAAAAGTCATTTTGAAGTAAGGCCATGGCAAAAAGCTGCACATAAGCAAAAAATCTGGAAAAAATTTCTAAATAAATCTGAATTACTTTAAAATTATTTATTACTTAACAATTATTTTAAGTATTTTTATTTAAAATTTTTGACATCTCTGGTATTCTATTTTAAGTTCAAATTCTCCCTTCCAAGAGAAATAGTAGACTCCTGCTTTTCCCAGCATCTTTAGGAGGGAAAGCCATGCTGTTGTCCATGAACCAGGGATAGATGATACCAAGCAGGGAAGAGTTCAGCAACTCACTAAAGCTTGCACTGGGAGCAAGTAGAAAAGAAATCAGAAAAAAGCACCCATTTCCTTTGGCTATCTGTCCTGAGACAGGTTCACTACAGCATTTTGGTTATCTAAGCCTGTTTCAGAGAGGAAAATGAAGACAAGCAACATTGAAAAAGTGACGCAGGGCAAGACTTGCAGCTTATGAATTAGGCTGGATATCAGCTGTCCTCAGTTCAAGCCTGCATCCTACCACCAATTCCCCTCTCTGACCTTAGGCCACTCATTTAATGTCTCTGCCCCTCAGCTCCTCAGGTGCAAATTGAGAATGCTAATGCAGCTTTGCTCCCTCCCTCAGCCCACTCTGCCCACTCCGGCTTCAGGCTGCTCTGAGGCTCTTTCTAATGAATTATTTTCCAAAAGGTGCAGCTCCATCCTGGCTTCCCAGTTGCAATTGAAACCATCCTTGAAACAAAAGGGTAACAGTGATAGTAGTAATGGTGATAATAATAGAGGTAAGAACAGAATCAGATTTAGAAATAGTAAAAGTAGAAGTAGAAATAAGGAATAGAAATGAAATAGAAATAGAAATAAGAAATAGAAATAATAGTGGTGTGTTGGAGAAAATGATAGTAATAGTGGTAATAATAGGGATAGATATAGAGATAGATTTAGAAAAAGAAATAGAAGTAAATAATAGAAATAGAAATAAGAAATAGAAATAGAAATAGAAATAAGAATTAGAAATAGAAATAGAAATAGAAATAGAAATAGAAATAGAAATAATAGGGATATGTTGGAGAAAATGATAGTAATAGTGGTAGTAATAAGGATAGATATAGAGATAGAAATAGATTTGGAAAAAGAAATAGAAGTAAAAAGTAGAAACAGAAATAAGACATAGAAATGAAATAGAAATAGAAATGAAATAGAAATAGAAATATTAGTGCTATGTTGGAGAAAATGATAGTAATAGTGGTAGTAATAAGGATAGATATAGGGATATAAACAGATTTAGAAAAAGAAATAGAAGTAAAAAGTAGAAATAGAAATGGAAAAAGAAAGAAATAGAAGTAATAATGGAAATAGAAGTTATAGTAGTGATAGTGTCAGAGAAAGATAGTAACAGTGATAGTAATAGGGATAGATACAGAGATAGAAATAGATTTAGAAGCAAAACTGATAATGGAAATAGAAGTCGAAATAGAAATAGAACTAATAAGAGCACCTAAACTGGCTTCATTTGTGAGGTGTTGAGGGTTAAAGGGAAGGAAAAAAGGCAAGTAAAAGTGCAGTCCATGCAGAGGAGCTGTCATGTCACACAAATTGTCAGCTTCCCCACTATCACCAATCCCTCCTCCGCCTCTCGGAGTTAAATTCTCCCTGCCTGCAGGGAGGCGGCTTTGGGGCTCGGCTGCAGCTCCATCCACATGGAGATCAGTCATTTCACACTGCCACTGGGCTTCCTCACTATTCTAATACAGAACCCATTGCACACTATGACTAATAATGTTGGCTGTATGAAAGAATTATTTATATAGAGACTGAGAAAGGCCTCCTTGGATTTCCAGACAGGACAGTCTTGATTTGGAGAGAGCAAAGCATAAAATAACTCCAGGGCCATTTCAGGCTGCCAGAGTCTCCAGGAGACAAGCTGACAATTGGTGCTTGAATTTGAAGCTGTGGATGTGTGTGCAGTGGTAAAGCCTCTTCCCTCATACCCTGGAGTCTCCTATCCTCAGAAATAAAGAAGGGACATATAGGGAATGCCAGTCAACGCAGGCTTATGGAAAATAGGTCCTGCCAAACTAAATTGAGAGCTCTTTTTCTGATGAGATTACAAGTTCAGTTGATAAAGACAGCAGTATTCAAGCAATAGGAATCTGTGAGGAATTTGACTTGCTACGCTATGATCTCTTGATTACAGAACTAGGGAAAAATGCACAAAATTAACATGATGCACCTTAAGTGGATTAAAAATAGGCTGGGAGGATCAAAATGTGTTTACAGACGTCACTGCTGAGCAGGTCTGTTTGTAGTCTGGTCACAGAGGGATCAGGTTATCTATAAATAAAATGTTTACCTAAAAGTTGGCATTCAGACAATTGGTGATTGATTCTCCGTCTCTCAGAGGATGATAAATAATGTAAGAGGACAGATCCCTTATGTTGTGTGACCAGAGGATCAGCCACATGTGGATGCCCCATCCTTGGAATTGTTCCAGATCAGGTTGGACAGGGCTTGGAACAGCCAGGTCTAGTGAAAGGTGTCCCTGCACATGGCAGGGAGCTGGAATGAGATCTTTAAAGTCCCTTCCAATCCAAACCATTCCAGGATTCTATGAAATGAGGTGTATTTTGTTAGGGCAGAAAAATTATACTTAAGGATATGCCTGGATTTACTAGGCAGGGTTTCTGTTCTGACAGCTGGTGACTGAGAACGGCTTCTCATCATTATAGATAATAACTAACAATTATTTTTGTCAGGATAAAGATCTTACAAAGGAGCTAATGTTATTTTGCTCCATAGACAGAAAGATTTTAAATTAAAAGAGGTTGCTTTTATTCTAGGAATCTCACTGGTTTTGGTTTAGGTATCTGCAGTGGCAGAAGTCATTTAGAATTTGTATAGGGTTCACAAAGGAAATACAGATGAGGAAAACCCTTTGCTTGGCGGAAAAAGAAGGACTTTTAAACCAGCTGAAAATTAAAACATGAATGGTGGGAGAATTAGAAAGAAAAAAGAGAAAACGTGTACAACCTCACCCCTCATCCTGGGAAAGTTACAGGTGGCAGTGCCACACCCTGTGACAGCAAGGGGAAGACAAGAGGGTGCCCAGGGAAGGAAGCAGGGCAGCAAGGAATACCTCTGACACCTCCAGTCCTCTTTATTCATTCAGAGCTGTTTCAACCCTCTGATATTAAGAAAATTCCCATACAATTCAGTCTTTCCAGCCTGATTGTGCCATGGTGCAAAGCTTTGGAGGAGTAATCTTTGAAAGCTCTGACACCATGGTCAGGAACATAAGCCATGTGTTTTCTTATGAATCTCAGGACCTGCTCCTCAAAGCATTCCCCTCAATGTGAGAGAAGTTTCCAGTGAAAAATAATGGGTGCAGCAGCACCCAAATCCACCCAAGCCTATGAGGTCCATTTTCCAGACAGGTAGGGGTCTGCAGGGGGTCCTGTATAGATATATAGAGTCTAAAAGGTAAATGTGTTAATTTACTGCTTCTATTCGTACAAACTCTCTTTCAAAGCCACAGAATCATTAAATCATAGAGTACAGTTTAGTAACCCCAAAAATTCTGCTTCAAATAACTTCTAACTTTTGCAAAGTTTGTGAGAACAGTGCGTTCTGCATGGATCATTTTAATGGGCAGATTGAAAACCTTGAGTTCAGGTGTAAACTTGCTTTTCAGATGAGCTCCAGCTCTACTCTGTGCAAATGGACAAAAACTGGAAAGGATCACTTGCATTAAGGCACCAAATTCCTCTTCTCTACCAAGAGATGACACATATAAGCTCATTAATATTGCTTAATAAAAGAGGCGTGTTACAAGGATGATTACAGATTAGAATCATATTCCTGTGCTAAGATTGCTGCTGAGGCTAAGCCAGTACTGCTCTGATCTTAATCACCATAGATATTTCAGAAATAAAAAAAAAACCAAAAACCCAAACCCACAAGACTATCCTTTAAAACCACTGCACATATTCTCCTCACACCTCTCATGTTTGCTTTGGTGAGGCAAATATCCTTCATCTCAAGGTTTATTTATTGGTTTATAATATTCCTGAATTGCATAATAGAGAGATGTCTACTAACACTCTAGAGAAAGAGGGATTTCTCATGAATTTTATACACATAATTTCCTCTGGGAAGTGCTGAGTATGATACCTTCTGAAGGACTCTGTGGAAAATTCATGCAAATAAGAGAAAATGGATTCATGGCTCCAGCCTGCAGTTACGTTGTGAGCAGGGTTTTGTGCGGCACTGAGGGCTGAAAACGTGGACCCTTTCTTTGCACACAATGGGCTGTGGTGCATTACAAGGACTCACTGCTGCTGCTGGTGAGGTCACTGATCAAGGCACTCACAGGGATAAAATTCTGCCTCCTTTACACCTCCTGAAAGACTCCCCTGCACCTTGCAATGGTGAAAGTGGATTTATTTTGGACTAACAATAGTCCTTAGAAGGACCTTCCAGCAGACCCATGGCCATGAGCACTGCATGTTTTACACACACTCTGCCCATTCCTGCTGATCAGGGGATTGTGCAATTTGGTGTATGATTACACTGATCTCTCAGTGCTGCTTCCTCAGCTTGCATCTCCATGACCTGGCACCTTTGAAAGCTTCAGGGCTTGCCCCATTCACACCTTGCCTGCTTGGACTAAGCTCTGCTGGTCAAAATACCATTAATGCTGGCCTATGCAGTCTTTCAGCATTGAAAATACAACTTAATTGTGCTTTCCAAACCAGAATATCCATGTTATCTCACAGGTATAAATGAAATCAGCCCCATGGTTTGGTGTGAGCAATGCAAGTAGAACTGAAATGCATTTGTTTACTCATAGGCACAGACAAGAAGAGCAGAAAAAACCCACAGTTGTGGGGTGAGAGCATTAATCAGCATTTCAGACTTCCGCTTAGCACCCAAATTATTTAAATTTCTCTGTAGGAGACAGGCTTTGAGTGCCATACATCTGTCTCTACAGCTGGTGAAGGGTCTGGAGAACAAGTTTGATGAAGAGAGGCAGGAGGAGCTGGGATTGTGAAAGGGGGTTGGAGAGAGGTGGGGATCAATCACTTTGTGGGACATGACAAGAGGAAATGGCCTCAAGTTTCACCAGGAGAGATTTGCATTGGATATAGGAAAAATTTCATCACCAAAACACTTGTCCAGCCCAGACACAGCTGCCCAGGCCAGTGGTGGAGTCCCCATCCCTGGAGGGATTTAAAATTTGTGAAAATGTGACACTTGAAGATGTAAGTAAGAATTTTCCTTTTATGACTTTTCCCTGACAACCAGAATTATTATAGAAGTTACTGACATTCCATGTTAGATCCTTAAATGATGATGAAATTATCCCTAAAGGATGATAAATATTTTGACCTATTTTTTTTTTAATATTTAACTAAATTTTAAGTTTTCTTTCTCAAACACATTTGTTTTAAAATTGTCTTTGGAAAATGACGTGCCTTAAGCTTTCAGTGATCCTCAGAATACTGATGCATTTTTTAAGGAATGTTGACCAAAATTGTCTGTTTTCCTGGCAAAAATTCCTCCTTGCTCTAGATAACTTTCCACTCAAATGCAAGGGCAGGGGACCATGCACTGCCTGGGACAGGCAATCTTGATTTGACTGGGAGAGAAAGCTGGAAATATCCTTTATGAAGAAGAAGTTTTTTGTTACTGACAGGAGTATTTCCACTTATATTGTGCCTGCTGAATGCAGGTGCAATTACTTTCATTTTTTCATCTGAACTTTGTGTGTCCACTGGGTGCACGAAAAGAAGTGTTTGGTCTGTCTTCCTTTCCCATTCCATGTAGGTCATAGAATCATTCAGGCTGGAAATGCCCTCTGAAATCAAATCCAGCTGTCAAACCAGCACTGCCAAGCCCAAAGTTAAACCATGTCCATAAGGCCCACATATAAATGTTTTTTTAAACATTTCCATGGACAGAAATGGTTGCATTTTTGGAGATGTATGGTCAAGCTGGATATCCAAAATGATTGCTTATTTCTCCCTATCTTCCACAAAAGGGGAAAAATCCCCAAAACACTGAGTGTTCTTTCAGAATAACCATATTTCTACTTTTTGCTGTAGATTCTTTCACTTGAATAATAATAAATGTACAGATAGGTGTTGAGCTTCTGGAGCAGAACAGCACTTCCATATCTCTGGAAAAGTAGCTAAAAATAAAGAAAAACTTCTACCACATTTTTGTTTTATTTCTGGAAATATTTAAAAGAATATTTCCTGAAATAAAATAAAAAAATAAAAAATGAAAAAATGAAATTTAAAGATGAAATTTATAAGTGACAATTCTCATTAAATATTGCACAAGTGTTGCAGTGAGGTCAAAAAGACTCACCTCATACATTATTAGCTATAAATTTGAATGACAAAAGACCAGGAATTTAGGGGGTTAGTCTGTGTAAAGATGCTGTATCCCCACATTTTATGTACTAGTGGGCAAGTCGAAACAAACCCCAAGGTTTTATCCCTAATAAATCCTCAAAATCTTCAAGGCAATGATAAACCCTGAGTTTTGTTCCATCACACAAAATATCTCCTCATGGCTTGAATTTCTATTCTCAAAATGTTGCCTGGAGACCAACGCAGTGGAAAAAAAATAAAATAGAAAAATGTAGAAATCCATATTCAGGACAAATAAGTGAATCCTCAGAGGGGTTAAGCAGGCACAGAGGAGCTCTCTGGATTCACACCAACCAGCATCTGATGCCAAATATCACTAATGAAGTCACCAAGCCAAATAATGCACCCATCCTCTTCCCTTATAATCATTCCAATGCCCCTCACAGCTGTTTCCAGCTGTGTCTCTGATCTCCTTGCTAAGACATTTAAATCTCCTGTTTCATTTGCATGGTTATCCAGTGAAATAGCTCCTAGTGTTTCTTTCCTTGTTTGCTAAACTGAAGAGAGGGGGGACGAGGAAGGCGGAGGGGGGAGGGATGTAGAAATGCGAGGATTTATCTACATGCAGGGAAATTATTCAAATCTGACAACTTACTTTTGTTCCACGAGAGACTAGCTTGGAGGCTTGGACTCTCACAGGGGCAGATAGTCTTTTTTGTAAAGTCTTACCATAATTAGTATTTCATCCCATCTTGTTTGGCATCCAAGTGCTGCGCTGGATTTCCTTACCATGGAGCTGGCTGCACTAGAGGGACCACGACTTTGTTTTGTTGATGGTGTTGGTTTTGTTTTTTTTCTAACCTATGAATAGGTTCTCAGGTCAGCAGATCAAGAACTCTGCAGGAAAACAGTCTGCAGGGCAGTTGGGCTGTGGAACAAAGAGCAAGACCCAGCAGAGAACAGGAAAGAGATGTCTTGTGATGGGGGCATAAGAAAAACTTGGCTGGTCCACATCAAAGATCCACTTAGCCTAGTGACTAAAAGTGTCCAGAGTGCCAAGGGAATAACAAAACAAGCAGGACAGCAAAGGCTGGTGTGTCCCTGGTGTATTCTCCTACTCTCCTATGACTTGCAGCTCAGAGGAAGCTCATTTCTATTTAACATTCCTTGATGATTTCTTGCCATTTATTTGTCCTGATTTTTTTTTATAATCCATACAAGTTTTGAGTGTCTTCTTGATATCATACAGCAAAGAATGCATTATTTTGCTGAAGTGTCCTTTGATAAAACAGTGCTTTTGAATGTTTCAAAGCTGTCTCTTGAGCTATTTATTTTATTCATAGTCCTTTTACTGATAGAGAGTGAATGGTCTGTCTTTCCTCTTCTACTGTGTTCCCTCTTCCCCCTCTGTACATCCCGTTCCAGGATGTTTTAGTCTATTCAATTTGTAGGGAACTGAGCCCTGGAAGCAGGACATTTTGGAGGACTTAAAAGCTAATTTTTAAAGATGGTTCAGTGCTGTAAGAAATGTGTATATATTGTTTAATATTAAGCCCTAAAACCTGAATTAGTGTATTATCGTCTACCTTACCTATTGTACTCCATTTCACATATTTTCCTCCCCACCTTTTTCTCCTGCTCTTTATTAATTAATCTCCTCCTTCCACAATTCCCAGCTCTCTTTTCTCATGGAAAAATTATCCAGCTTGCCTGTTTGTTTTTTTCCTGCTGTAGAACACATTGAATTACAACTTGGACAAGTCTCTGGTGCTTCCCATACAGTGATGGCTGCATGTGACAACAAAAAATGAATGAAAAGGAGAAAATAATAATAAAAGATTAATCATAAGTAATAGCAAAGGAATTGAAAAGCATCATCCCCACGTGCTCTATGCCTTCTCATGCCACATTCCAATTTTTATTTTTTTTTGCATTTGTACAGGTTCTGGCTTGTTATTTTGCTCAGTCAGAAAGTTGAAATCTCACTTTCCAAGGCAATTGCATCTTACTCTCTGTGTGGTTCCCAAATCCCTTGTTCAGCTCTGTCATAAAAGGCTGGGGTATAATGATGGCCATCTTTTGTTGGGAAGAATCTGTTATCAGTATCCTCAGCCATTTATGCTCTGCAGAATCCTAAATTCCTTTCCCACTGCACCCCAAGGCATGCAGCAAATATTCTCAGCGTGAGGCAACAAAAAAACATCACGGTGACCATAAGGCAGACCACCCTTTAAAAAAACCAACAGACCCAACAGAAAATAATATTCATGTTCTGGGGCCATGGAGGCATCTCTTGGGATCCTCAGAAGCTGTAACTGGGATGCACTGTGGATGAGACAGTTTCATTCCAAGGAGATTTCATAGAATCATAGGATGATTTGGCTTGGAAGAGACCTTAAAGCTCATCTGATTCCACCCCCTCCCATGGTTGGAGACACCTTGCACTAGACGAAAGAATTTATACTAAACTGTGTAATCACAAGCCATTTCTGAGCTACCTGAGCTTAAAACCAGGTAAAGAACTTAAAAGGTAAAAATCAGGTAAAACCAGATAGAAACCAGGTAGAAAACTTGAAACTCCTTCACCCTCACTTATTTAGCACTGTAAATATATTTTAGAAGGCTAAAACCAACATAAGTCTTCATGCTTACCCCACTGGTAAGGATGGTGTTTTTGGGGAGGAAACAATAGGTTTTCCTTATGATGTGCTGAATTGCTGCACTGGAGAAACTGCAGCCAGCCTTGGGCTGATGCCATGCTTTTCTTGTCATTTTGAAAGGAGACAACAGAATTGGGATTTTTTTCTGCCAATAAGCAGCAGAAAGACTCCAGCAGGCAGGGAAGAGAGGTGCTGTCCATGCACAGCACATTTTTAGTGGGTCCATCCTCTCCTTTTTTGTCTGCAGTGGCCGTGCCTTTGTCAGAACTAAATCTGCAGCAGACACACAATGATTACAAAAGGAACTACTCCTACCAGAGAAAGGGAAGGAAAAAAACCTCACAGAAAGGGGTGTAGGCTATTTACTCCCTCAGCTGCAAATCAGCATCGAACTGGAGTGTAAGGAGTGAATATTAACATTCAGCTGGCTGTTACTGCGAGCCATAATAGACATGAGCATTGACTAGACCCAATATTAGTGATGGTACTGGGAAACCATCCTTGCTTTTGGCTGCCTGAAGGCAGTAGTGATCCCCTGCTTGTCCTATCTGTCAGTCTATTTGATCTCCAAATGAATTGCTTTTGATAACAGCTATATAAATGCAGAACTGTTCCGCTGGGCCTTCTTAAATGAGACTCCTCTCTTTCATCTCCCAGTCATTTCAAAAAGCAGATAGACTTGTTAGAGGTTTTTAATGCAATGATTTATGTTTTATCTTGCCTGGTTTGAGGCAGCATTTATTTAGCACTAAATTCTTCTCAAGCCTATATGAGAGGGAGAAAGGTTTCAGCACAATATTTGGGACTTAAAATAGTGTGTCTGTGTGCACGTGTGCATGTGTGCATATGTGTGTGCACCTGTGTGCACTCTGCCTCATCAGAGGGAAATAAAGGATGTGCTTTCTTTTTAGGAATTTAATGCTCCAATTCCCTTGGATCATTGCATCTCCAGCCAAATTAAAGAGGAAACAGGAAGGAAACAATATTTAATAATCCTCTGACTAGTAATGTTCAGTCCATAGCAAATAAAAAACCCTTTGGAGAGGAAGAAAGTGAGCAAAATGATGTATTTTTATGGGATTCAATAAAAGAGAAAAATCTCTGTCTCTTTTAAAGTTATTATCATTTATTAAGATTAGCAGGGTGGTTTATCTTTTTCATTTTCCATTTTCTTGTTGCTGAGAAGGAAATGCAGCTATTTGGATCTAAAGGTGAACAGCTGATTTTAAATCTCCCTTGTTAGAATCATGCAAACATGGAATGGTTTGGGTTGGACGGTGCTTTACAGATCTTCTAGTTCCAGTTCCCTGCCATGGGCAAGGACATTTTCCACCAGACCAGGTTCTTCCAAGCCCTGGTCTGATTTCATTCATAAGGAAATTAACAATACTCTTGCTGATGTCAAGGCAATTGAAACAATTGAGATTCTTTGAAGTAATACAGGAATGTTAATCGAGACTCCATATGAAAGGATGAATTAAAATTTCAGGCTTGGGAATTCTTTTTCCCCTTTGTTTGACAGTAACAATGGTTGTATTGGTGGTACATTTCAGCTGTTTATTCCAATTGTGAAAACTTAAGTTATAATGGGACATCCACAATGGAAGGAAGAGAAAGTTCTTTGCAGACAACTGCCCTAAATATCTTTGGGACAAGAAAACAATGCTCTAAAGAGGCTAATTTTTGGAAACAGTGAAGCTGGCTGGCCTGTCACATGGACAATGATCTCAGGCACAGGGTGGGATTGTTGGGGTGTCTGTGCAGGGCCAGGAGTTGGACTCGATGACCCTTGTGGATCCCTTCCAACTCAGGATATTTTGTGATTCTATTACTCAAAAACTTCCTTTCTGCCATGAAAATACATAATACAATCAAAGGAGATAACTGAAAATAAAAAGGAAAATTTATGCAATTTAAACCATCTGTTTAAAACAAGGTGATATCTTTGATGTAACAAGTAACTGAGAAGAAATAGGAAAATTAGCCTATTTATCTTTGAAATGGCAAGATTCACTTTTTGTCTCAGAAGGAGAAAGGAGATCTGGATTAGTATCAGTGTCAGACCCATGAGTGACTGCATTCTCTCAGATCCCAAGTAGGGGTAGAAGTATGATGATGCTGTAGAGGGCATCTCCAAGGGTTTGCTTATTCCACCAAGCTTAGAGACGTATTTTACAATGGAGATCAAGTGGCACCTTGGTTTCTCTCCCTTAGCTGCAGAAGGAATTTAGGGATGTCAAACTTGTATATACAAATTGGCCCTTCCTTTCCTGTTCCAGAAAAGGTTCGGTTCTGGTGCAGCTTCATTACTCAAAAAGCTAAGCATTATCTCAGCAAGAAAAGATAAATCCTGAATAGCCTGGTGGTTTAAGGCTCTCCTGACAGCTGTTGGCTTCAGCTCAGTTAAGTTCATTGAGATCCTCTATCCCACTTCTTGGAGCAACTCTCCGTGCTTTAAGGATATAGTGGAAAATGACCTTACCCATGGCAGTGGGGTTGAAACTCAATGACCTTTCAGGTCCCTTTCAACCCAAGCCAACCCAGGATTCTTTGAATTTTGAAGATCTGTCCCTTAGTTTGGGTGCCAAGTGTCCAAACTGCCTATGCTGGAATTGCCTGTCAGGTGGGCAGTGACCACCATCCTTAGAAGGACCCCTTGAATTGTGAGAAGAAGGACACACAATATATACCATTTCCCTAGCCTAAAATGCTTCCAAAGAATCAAAATAAATATGTACAGAAACAGAAATCTCAGGGTTTTTTTTGGAAATCATAAATCTAGCAATTTGCCATTAATATTAAAAAGTAACTACCTGCCAATGGATACTTGAAAATGTTTTCAAAGTTTTCCATGTTCATGCTGTATTTGTATTTATATTTGTTTACATACATAAATGTTATTAATGGAAAAACTGTAAAAAGATTCAGAAGACATTTTTTCTAAATTTCCTTATGAATTATATGAATTGCCAAAATATAAAAATTTGAAAATATAAAATTGTCAAAATATGGGATGCAGGACCATAGAGGTGTTTGCTTGTTTTCAGACATCATCTCCTTTGACAATGATGTCAAAGACTGTTGTAAAAACTTCAAGTGGCCCAATTCTGCTCTTATCAATATCATGATAAGTTTTATTTACTTTAGAAGAAATAGCATTGATGAAGATTAGCAAATTAATTTTAGTCCAGATTTATACATACATACATATAAACCACACATCTATATGTATTTTTTTCCCCAAATCCAATCTAAATCTCCCCTGAGACAACTTGAGGCCATTCCCTCTCCTCCTGTCCCTGTTCCCTGGGAGCAGAGCCTGGCCCCCTGGCTGTCCCCTCCTGTCAGGGAGTTGTGCAGACCCACAAGGTCCCCCCTGAGCCTCCTTTTCTCCAGGCTGAGCCCCTTTCCCAGCTCCCTCAGCTGCTCCTGGTGCTCCAGCCCCTTCCCCAGCTCCATTGTTCTTCTTTGGATGTGCAAAGCCTATTACCTCCATAAGAAATTGATCGAAGCATAGCTGAAAACAGGAAGATTATCCTCAAAATGGACTGGGGAAGGCCAAAAAGCATAGGCTATGTGTGTGCTATACAATTAGGTAGAGGAAATTTCCCTGACTTTTAAAGTTCATAGTTCCTGGACCAGGAAAATTTTCAAACATGAATTTTATGAGTGTCCACAAAGAGGGGACTAAGAACTTTTATAATGGAAGTGGCTAAACATCATGAATTCACTTTAGGGATAGTGATCAGTCAGGGAATATTTAATTGACCATCAGACAGATCAGCAAGATTACTCCAGGAGGAAGGTGGGGGTGATCTGAATGTTTCCTTCTGTTTTGTGTGATTTCAAAGAAAAAAAAGTAAAGTTCCAAATGCTTGCATCAGATTTACAAAATTTGAGGAGAAAGTGATATCAAACTTCTGCAGCAGAGAGAACAGAAGACAGACACTTTCAGGAAAGTTGAAAAATTATTTGAGTAATGAAGTAGAAGCATTATTGATCAGTTTTGGCAGATGAGAAACTCCAGTATGGAGACATTAAATCCAGAATTTTGTGTTTCATTTATGTATATATAGATATATAAATTTATATATGAGAGCTCCTGCTGTTATGGAGGACTCAATGAAACTGGGCAAGTTTCTAAAGAGCACAGTATGCTGCAAATATGGCCTTAAGCTGCACAATAAAAGCTGAATGCTGTTGATGGCAGTAGAAAAACATGAAAATGTTCCATTTGAAATGTCTTCTTGTTGAAAAATGATTCTTAAATTGGAGTTTTCTATAGGAAATGTTCTTATGAGAAAAATGGCTTCCATTTTTGGCAACTGAATATTGGCCAGAATTCAATTTTTTTTTTCCCAGCTATTGGCTTTCTGACAAAATCTTAAATACTTTCCAAGGCAAGGCTATCTGAAAATGCAGAATTTCAAGTTTTTGTCTTAACTGCTGTTTTAGAATAAAACACCTTTTCTGTCTGCTAGTTGTCTGTCTTATAGGAAGGCACCAAGGAAGGGGGTGAGTTTGTTTGCTGTAAAGCCTTATTGAAAATGTGATAGACCCTGCAAAATGCATCCTTAAACTACTCATGCCCTATAAAATGGTGGCAAAACCATGAATTATTCTTGGCTTTTCCAAACAAAAGGTCAACACCTTTCCCTTGGTCTCATGCTATGACCCATGGATATTATGGAGCAGAAAATCAGGAATAAAAATTCATGTTCTGCTTCTGCTACCCAACACAACAGCTCAGAGCACCTTGGCAGGGGAATTTCTAAACATGCCATCAGTTCCCTTTTTACCAATGGGGAAAGCAGACTCCACCCTGGTAGTATTCTTTTTTGTTTGCTGTCATTTTGCAAAGGTTCAGGCAGATAATTTTGGGTTGGATCAGGGGGACTGCAGGAAGAAGAAGGGCTGCAGCACTCCAATATTTTCCCCTGTATAGCATCACTTATTAAAATCCTGTTGTCCTGACCATTGTTGCTGCAATTGAAGTCTGGTTTATTTACTTGAAAATCTGATTTGTTTCATTTTATTACTGTGTTTGCCAAGTAACTGATATCAGATTCTGCAGGAAAGAGCTGCCATTTACCAGCAGGCTGTGATGGCTCTGACACGGTCTGCAGGACCGGCTCCGAGGCTTGCTCTGCCCCCGGGGCTCGTGCAGAAATAAGATTACTGGCAATAACTGCTTCAACTGCTTTGAATAACAGACACAACTCAGAGAGCATAAAATTAACATAAACACAGCATCAGTGTGTTCCCTCGGCGGATACGAGACAGGCAGGATATGGAAAATTGACTGAAATGGGGTCAGGCACTGCTGAAATCGGAAAGGCAGGAAGCTCTGCCGAGCAGAGGGGTGCTGGTGCTGCTAATAAATAAATAAATAAAGCTGTGGCCGTGACGTTTTAATAATAACACATTTGGATGGGTTGGTATTAAGAATGTAGCATCAGTGGCAGAACAGCCAAAAATGTTGGATTTCCAGGGAAATTAGTCTTTGTCATCGTTTGGCATTTCACTCCTGATTGGAAGGAGGGAGGGGGAAGAAATAACAATAATGATGACAGAAAAAACAGCAATTTCCTGTGGAAAATTGCCTGCTTGTTTTCTGGGGGGTGAGGTGGAAAGAGAAAACATGAAGGGAGGGCACAGGGTGATAATTTGAGGAGGATGCCCTAGATTTGTTAATGAGTGGTATCAAGTATTTTGCAGCACTCCTATCTCTTTTTATTTATCAAATATTAAAATGGAAGATGCTTCCTGAGACACTCAGTAAAGAAGTACTTTAAGAGGGGAAGGCACAGCAGCTCTGATTTTGCAGTTTTTATAATGAGATGTTGCAGATACCACTTGGAACAGATTTACCCATGGAACTCTGGATTTCCAAGCCCTCAGACCTGTTCATACAGAGAGAGTAGGAGCCAGCACATGCTTATAATCAGGAGTTCCTCAGCAACCCAAGGTACTGAAAAAAGACCCATAGTGAGTATGTTTATCTCATAACCAGCAGGAGATTCGGGATATTGTTTTCAAAGCAGCCTCCCCTCCTTTGAAGAAGAGATGCCAGAAGAGGGGAATCCACATTGGTGGAGCTTAGGTGGTTTTCACTCAAGAAAGAAAATGTTTAGGACTCTGTTCCTGCTTCCCACTGTTGGGAGTTTGTCATTTGGATGAAATGGAGACTCACTCCAAATCCCAGGATAAAAACTCTTCATTGAGCTGAATTACAAGGCAGACCCTGGAACCCATGTTCAGAAAAGATTTCACTCATAGATACTTCAGATTGACAACATTCTATGTTTTCACAATCTCTAGCCAATGAGAAAGAAAATTTTAAAAAATAATATTTTCTCTAAATTTGTCAAAGATGGCTTGGGAAGTTTATCTTCCTTTTTCTCTTTCTTCTGTTCTCTTTCTCCATCCTCCTTCCTCTCTCCTGCAGAAGCTTTTTCAAGGCCTTGGTAGAGAATATTGTGGTGTTGTCAAATATAAATATTTACCTGAAAAATGATTTATTGATGGTCAGACATATTTCATGAGATTTTCAATGTCACAAGTGAAGAACAGCCAGAGGTGTGTGCTAACTTTAGCAAACAACCTTCAAGACAATCAACTGTGCTGAGAGATAAAGGAGAAGAAGCCAGGCTATGAGAAAAGTGTGGCATAAAATATTTCTTTTTACTGAGGCTTGTATGAGGTAATGAGGTCTAGACAACTGTGGAGTGAGTTTTAACATTCTTGCCATAATTTCTTTTTTGTTATCATTATAATTTTTATTATCATTATTATTACTATTTTCATGACCTTTATAATTTCCTGAATTGAAATAGGGTCAGAGAAGACTCTGATAATAAAGTGCATCCAGCCTAGCCAGGAGTTCCCTTTAAAAAAAAAAAATTAAAATCCTGCTGTTGTGAGCTTTCAAGGCCAACAAAATTTACGAGCAAGTTTTGGATGTGAACTGAAACCCTTGACAGTGTGCCCTTGTCTGTAAAAATAAGCTCCAATGACCCTACGTCCCTTGCTGGTAGATCCAGAGGAAAGGGCAAGTTTCAAAAGGCCCGGGAAACTAAATTACTTTTTGCCCCTTAAAGGTGGTCCTTTCAGGTCAGAAGGAAGCCATGTGGGTGTGGAGAGCTGCTCTAGAATGCCTGGGGACAAATAAAGGACTTTGTTCTCCCTAAGGCATCAATCCAGCATCTCTCACCAGCACCACATTCGTTAAACAAATAAGCAGATGAATGTACCAGAAGAACATGCGAGGAAAAACAAATCAGACTTATAAAACAGCTTGGAGTCCAGCCATGATTTTCCTATGGAAAAAACCTTCATTCCAGTCTCCTTCTCACAAAGAACCTTTTTCTCTGTTTCTGTTGGGGTTAAACAGCATTTAATTGATTTCTTCAGTAATATAATTGATTCTGATGACAGTGGCAGGACTAAGCCCTCTTAGACTGCAGCTTGCTGGCACATCATGGTCCTCATTCATGGAGTTGGACTGCAGCTCCTGTTTAGATGCAGAGTAGTCATGGGCTCCCTCCATATTCCATGGGAAGGGATAGGCTTCTCCAGAGAGTGGTGCACCACTGGCCTGGACTAAATTGCTCCCTGACATCACTTTTCACAGTGACTGTAACTGGGACTGTGGGTGACTATGCAGGATACAAGTTTAGTTTATTGGTAGAAATAGAACCTTAGCACTAAAAAGTCTCATTGTCTCTTGCTCCTTCTCTGTCTCCACTTGATAGTCTCTGGTATCAAACATGGAAGAAAATATGCATCAAAAGCTTTGCAAATCTGATCATTTTTGGTTGCTTTTTTGGTTAGTTTTTTTTTTTTTTCATGGAATCACAGAATCATTTGGGTTGGAAGGGACCTTAAAGATCATCTCATTACAGCCTCCTGTCATGGGCAGGGACACCTCCCACTATCCCAGGTTGCTCCAAGCCCTGTCCAGCCTGGTATTGGACACTTCCAGGGATCCAGGGGCAGCCACAGCTTCTCTGGGCAGCCTGTGCCACAGCCTCACCACCCTCACAGGGAAAAACATCTAACCTGAATCTGCCCTCCATGAGCTTAAAGGTCTTCAATGAGTTGTGGCTTTAGCTAATCAAATCCTGGTCAACTACAAAGGCTTGTAACTTTTATGATCATCTTTATCCTCATGGCATTGAATTCTCATGTATATAAATCCAGATTTGAAGGATTTGGCTGAAAATTAGACTCCAAGTGAGATGATTAAAAAGATGTTAAAAACAGTATCACCTATTTTCAAAAATTATCTAAATGTTGACATTCATCTCTCTGTGCTTCCTTTTATCTCTGTCTCACCCAGAGTGGCCATTTTTACATGTTTTTTTACATTTTCCAATAGAAAATAAGTACACAGCTTAAAGAAGATTTTAAATTTTCACAGAAAGATTTATTTTAATAAAAATACCACGTAGTAAACTTCTGCTCTCTGTTACCAGGTAGCTTCAAGTAAGAGCAAGACTTTCTAGTCTCTAATCCTCCAAATATGATCTAATTTCATTTGGGACCATCAAAGGTTAAGGTTAAGAAACTAGATAAAAATTACTTTAAAAGATGACTGAAAAGATACATTTGTTGAAGTATTATGAAACTTCTATAAACATTTTTAGAAGCTGTTAATGTAACTCTTTGTATCAATCACTGTTGAGTAAGAATCCAGTTCTGTTTCAAATAAAACTGAGGAAACATTCTTAGTTTCGGGACATTATTAAGGTGCCCATCCTAGAGAGAGTTATTTCCCTGTCTTTTGAGTTCTCTTGACCACAAACATATAGTGTATAAAAATATGTATATTTTTTACAAGACTAGAAACTCAATTTACTTTTTCTGTAGTCCCCACTTTTCCATGTGCTGAAATTAGTTGAGATCTGCAGGGTTGTTTAAAATCTTTTCACTTAAAAGGTAGTGCTGGAAAAAGAAAATTAAAAAGCATACTTTTAATTGGATGAGTACCATGGGAAAAAGAAATAAATTAGCCTACTGGTCTCCTGAATGTTGTTTTGAATATGAATGAAGTAAATAAAAGTATTTTGCTTGTTCACAGTAATGTTTGGGTGCTAAACAGAGTCATGAAAGGAAGTTGCAACAAGGTGGAGGTCAGACTTTTCTTCCAAGGAACAATAGACAGGAGAAGATGAAATGGCCTCAAGCTAGAGCAGGGGACATTCAGGCTGGACATCAGGAAGAATTTTTTCATGGAAAGAGTTTTTAGGAATTGCAAAAGGCTGCCCATGGACAGTGGTGGAATCATCATCCCTGGAGCTGTCCAGGGAATGACTGGAAGTGGCACTCAGTGCTCCTGGCTCTGTGACAAGATGGAAATTTGTCACAGGCTGGACTCGATGATCTTGGAGGTCATTTCCAAATGATTCTGTAATTCTGTGATTAAACTAAAAAATGTTGACGTCCTCACAAACATGCTCTGGAAAGGAAACTTTCATTGTTATGATACAATGCCATTTAATGCCAAATTTCCAATGATCCTAATAATCTCCTCAAACGTCTGCTAACCTTCCTTCATTCAATTTTCACTGCTGAAAATGACATCAGCTTCTTGCTGGTGAGCAGCTTGGTGTGAAACAGAGGCTCATAATCAGGTGGCACTTGGCCAAGTTACCAAAACCAACACCTGCCTAACTATTCTTAGTCCTGCTGATGATGGTAGACTCAAGCCCCTGGTTCCACCTATCTTTGTGAGAGATCCACAGCTTTGGAAACAGCTTTTTTTTTTAAATTTGATTTATGTCTTGAATCAGGCAGGTAATGAGCCACCAGCCATCACAACTATTCAATTTATAATTTAATCTCTAGAACCAAAGTGTCTAGAGTTACAATATAAGTTACCTATTCCATGTTTAGAAATCAATTTAAGTGGGGCAAAGCATGAGAATCTGTTTAGAGAGCTGTAGCACAGACACAAACAAAGAGTTATTTGCATTATTTAAGCAATATTGAATGTCCATCAAAAAAGGAAATCAACAACTCTAACAGGAACTGAATGTAACCCATGATCATTAAGTGAAAGGAAAGTAGTATTAGTTTATCCATTATTTACCAAACTTTTTATTTCTATTTTGGCCTAGAAAAGTTCCATTCTCTCCTATAAATATATATAGGCTCATTTTCCATATATCAAATGACGAATATGTCCCCGTTAAAATTTCCCCAAGTTCTCAATTCTGACACTCTCTATATCACTGCTAACTTTTCCAGAAACTTCAGTCATCAGCATTTTCCTGAGTTTGTTCTATTGTTTATTCATTACACACTTATAGAGATCTTTTAAAATCAATAATGAGAAGTGAAAGTTCTCGGACAGGACACTTGACCCCTTTTTAAAATATGTGTCAAAAATGGGTTAGAAAAATTTCTCTGAGAAAGTATTTGTTTCTTTCCGTTGACCATAAAGAAGTCCCAGAGAAGAAATTTGGCCTGACATCCTGATTTTTAGCACAAACTAAAGTGAGCCAGGTTTAATGCCATCACTCATTTATGTCTGAATATCTTTAGTTCTTCTACCATCACTGCACCGCTCTGCCACTTGTGGAAAAAACAAGGAATGGAGCCCAAGGCAACAAAAACACCACTTGTTTTCTTTGAGACTGAAGGTGGTAACTCTGTCCAGACATTGATCAAGAGAATAAAAAACCAGAACAAAGTTAAGTACATTTTCATTGTTCTTGTTCACTTTATTGCTAAATTTCCTGGCTCTGCCATGAGTTTGTTGAGACCTGAACTGGTTCTTTCTATATGCAGAGATATTCACTCCTGCTGAGGCTCTTACATATTTTATTATTTATTTTCTAGTAATTAGTCTGAACCACTGACTCAAACAGAACTAGCCAAGTGAAAAAGAAAATATAACAAAAGTCCCCCAATATGTTGCCTTGGCCCGGGGCGATCAGCAGCTGATGGCTAATGGGACAGATGATGCTCCTCTCCTCAGTTCATCCATTTAGCTGCTTGTTTAAGACACAAGAATGTCTCTGTGCCTTGACCCACACTCTGACATTTGAAACTTTCATATGTGTCTTGGTCAAGATGGACAGATATTTTTTCCTGACCATTGGAGACACCATTGTTTTTTACCTAAACTTCAAATCTGAAGTATTTTGCTTTGCAAATACAGACATGACACCTTTCAAAATTAAGATGTGCTTTTCTCTCTTTCAACAGTGCTTTAAAAGGGATATCTGCATCTCTGAATGTACTCCAAGCTCCTCTCCTGAAAAAGCAAAAGGTGCAAATGCTGTTCCATCACATCAAATCTGGGAAATGCAGCATGGAATTAGAGAAGGAGGAGAGAGCAACCTGGATTATGTAAGGGATGACGTCATGTATTAATAAAACTTCACAAACTGAATTAACTGGGGAGGGGGAGGAAGAATAAGACCCTGCAACTAGGTAGCCACCAGATAAAGGCACCTACAGTTGACTCTGGTCTGAAGTTTTTCTCTGTCAGGACAGATGTGAATCACAGATGACACAATTTGCCTGTTGGACACACCTCTGTCCTCTTTGGGAATTAGCTGAGATCAGATGGCTGAGTTTAAGGCAGATAAAATGTGATAACATTAATCTGAGCTTTAATATGTTAGTTCTATTAAAACTGGAAAATTATTTATAATCTGGGGCTCTAGATGTCTGAAATTTTAATAGTGGGTAGTTAAAATCACTGAATGAAAAAATGTGGATGCTCCCTAAAGCTCCTGGTTTACTAAAGGCTGTACACACTGGAAGATATTCCACTCCTATTGCTAATCTAAATAATAGTTTAGTATAACTCTTAGGAGGTGGTTTATATCCACAACTTCACAGAGCTTTTTAAAACACATCAGATGTCCCCACTGCACATGTCACGTGTCCCATGATTTTTTTCCTACTCCCTGCCCTCTGGTACATGTCAGTGCTGCTCCCGAGGTCAAACAGAGTGAGAATCTGATGGCAGGAATCAACACTGATTTCCACATTGGCTGTGTTTATTTCTGTTCATTCCCTTGGGGACTTAGAGGTTTTTCTGTTTGGTTTTCTTCTCATTTTCTTCCAAGGAATTTTGCTGCTGCCTGTAAGGGAGACAATCCAGCTTTGCTGGGCAAAGGGGAGCTTGGGGGCTCCCTGAAAATGTTGAAAACTCTTTGCACTCCTGAATGTTTGCTTAAGAAAAGTCAGATTGCACAGCTGAGTGTTGGCTGTGCAAAAGGACTTTCACCTTGCAGGTGCAGAATACCTTTCCACTCTCCCTTCCAGAGCCCCAGTACTGTTCCCAGTGCACAAACTCCCCTACAAGGCAGAAACTGGCATTAGAAATCTAATCCACAGGAAGTTATGTCATCAGTCTAAGAATTCACCAGGATCTGCTCCTAATCCATAAAATGGTGTGGGCTACCTCATGACTGTGCCTCTAGTACAATATTATCTTTTTGCTCCTCCAGACTCCTTATCTTTCCACCCTCCAGTCTCCCCTTTGGACTGGAAAATCCCAGGCCTCTGAGAGGAGGTGCTGATGAAAGAAAAATTGTAATTGGACTACTCATTCCCTTTTAAAATGAATGAAGCCAGTAGATCAAAGTCACCATCAGTGGTGAGGTATCTGACTCAAAATTAGGAAGGACATGCAGTGACTGATATTATGGACCATAAAATAACAGAACAGCTTGGGTTGTAAGGGACTTTAAAGATCATGTAGGTCCAACTCCCTGCCATGGCCAGGGACCTTCTACCATCCCAGGTTGCTCCAAGCTTCATCCAAGCTGTCCTTGAACACTTCCAGGGATGGAGCAACAACAACTGCTCCAGGAAACCTGTGCCAGTGACTCTTCACCCTCATAATATAATTTATTTTTTATCTCCATCTAAATCCACTGGTTTTCAGTTTTAAACTGGTATCCATTGTCCTACCACTACAGACACTGCAAATTATTTCTCTCAATCTGTACATCATTTTTAGAATCTACTTCAGCTTCAATAACTCTATGCCCATCTGATTTAAAGATGCTGGAATTCCAGTGTGGGTGTCCACAAGAAATCCTGAAAAAGGCAGCCACTCTTGAAAGTGACCCCATCTGGGGGTCCAAACCCAGAAACATCTGAAATCAGCAGCAAAGTAGAAAAAAATCTGCTTCTAAAATCTGATCTCTCAAGAAAAAAATGGAAAAGAGGAAAGGTTTTTACTTATTCTCTGGAGGTTCTTTTTTTCTCTGATTGAAAGGTAGGTAAAAGGATGGGATTTACTCCTTAAACTCAGTGATGCTTGTTTCCATCCCTGCCTCCTGCCCTTTCTCCCTCTGAATATTCACTGTCCATCACTTTCTCCAGACTAAGCTCTCAAATTATCTTATTTTTGCCCAGCTTTGCCAGCTCTTACTCTCACCCAAAATTCTGCCTTGCAGTGTTCCTGGGACAGCTTTTTATTTTGATTTTTTCCCCTCCTCCTTTCCCTGTTTTTTAGTGTAAACTAAACTTTGTTCTGCTGAAGCCAGAACAAAGTCATCAGTTTTTTTGAGATTGTCACCTGAGATCACCTTTCTGCCTGCAAACTCTCATGTTACCTGGCCAGAACAGGTTTTTGTTTTTGCTGCTGGATTAAATGTACTGCAGCTGCTGCCACCAACAGGACATTTAACAAAAATAGACATTTTTCCACCCACTGCTCTAACAGCTCTATCTCAGAAAGAGATAATGACTAGATTAGAAGAATTTACATTCTAATATCAGTTTATTTGCTGTAACAAGCTCCCTTCTGTACTGCCTCTCTCACAACTGTCCCTCCAGACAATCCAAGTGGAACATGCAGCTTTTTCCCATCCAGATTGCAAGAGGCATCTGAAACCTTCCTATTTTGAATATGTCCATTTTACACAATGAATAAAGAAAAATAACAATGTTAAGAGAAAGGAGAAGTGAAGAAAACATGATAAATACTTTCACCTGAATCATTGATGATTATGACTTAAAGTCACTGCTCTAAGTGAAGAGGCTCAGCAGTAAAATCTGTTTTCCAGTGTTGAAAAAAAAAGAAAAAAAAAAGCTCTCTTTTGTGCCAGCAAGTCCTTCTGCTGCCTGATTATTGATTTTCCAAAACTGGCTGCCTCAAAGTGAGAATTCTATCAGGAGTTCACAAGTTACAGCACAATGTTAGTACAAAGTGCTGAACATTGTTTTTCACATGCTTTAGGATTCTTATGGGCTGTACTCTAAGTTTATCCCCAAAAGTTTAAATGGCTTCATTGTTCAAAAAGAGAATTTCCAGAGAAAAATTAAGCTAAGAAATTTTTTTGCCATAAAAATGAGATGCAAAAAAGCAATTTTCCTATTAGTTTTTTCTAAAACATAAAAAAAAAGAAATATTTAAGCAATCATAAGAAATCAGGAAGAAATTAAATCGAAATAAAAACATGGGCTTAATTGTAATTTTATATGCAAAGAAAATGTTATATACAAAGAAAATTTGGTGAATATACACAAACTCTCTCTTGTACTAATAAATCCAGAGTATTACACCTCTTAAAAGTCAGTTTCCTTTTTGTTTCTTTGTTTTTAACACACTCTTGTCTCACTACATTTAGCTCAATGTAACCTACATTGAGGAGTTTCACTTTGACTCTGCCTGGTTTCAGGGTTCCAATCAGCTCCAGATCCACTGAAATTCAAAGCCCTCCTGAGCAGGGTGAAGGCATGTTTATTTGCATTTTGGAAGGAATTTTTCCCATAAAATTACTTGAACCTAAATTGCTATGCCATGTTGTCATTTAATTTTGTGGAGAAGAATTTAATGGGGGATTTGGATACCTCATGGTTCAATTTGCATGTTGTTGGGATTAAGGAAATTATTGTGAGGGAAGGCAGGAGGAGGGCGTAGAGCACAACAGATAATCTGGAATGATTCTTTATTTAATTCTGGAACAACAGTGCTGAAACAAGGCTCTATTGTGGAGTTGCCATTGGACTGAAGCCTATTTCGTTCAATTTCCATGTACAGGGAAATTGCTCCCAACTCCCTCAGGCAGCTTTGCAGATCTGCTCAGGGATACTGAGGAAAATTAATCTGAATTAATTTTAGAAGTGGATTAGTTCAACTAAATTAAAACACCGTGTGGACTCTCTCATTCAGAATTAAAGTGGCTTTAATTCAGTTTTGTTTCATTCAGGTTAACATTGGGTGAAACAACAAAGTTTAGGTTCCTTTAGATTGATGTGCAGATGATTGCAATTTAAATTCCCACATTCAATTGTTTTGGAAGTATTGACTGTCTCTTCATACAGAATAATTAAGTGTCCATGACAGATAGAACATGGGATACAAGGATCTCTGTCCACAGGTGGGACAGGGGCAGCGAGGTGGATTCCTTTCCCCCTCCAGCTTCTCCCAGCATCTGCTCAAGACAAACTTGCAGGAAGGACCTTGCAGCACTTTTGTGTATTTAATCCTAGGCTTTCCTCACAGCCTGGTTAATGGAAGGGTTTAGGAATGGTGACAGTGTGAAATGGAATCAATTTTCAAACTTTTTTTATTAGAAGAATAGTTACAGCTTCCAAGCCACTTGTGGCATGCACTGTATTTGCAGAGTTGGCCAGTGCAATTCTCCAGAGCCTCCTGCTCCTCTCACCTCTTCATATAAATAATTATATTGTAAAAATATGGACTATTTTAATCAGAGAAGGCAGCAAAAGAGAAAACTTATTTTCATATTAAAATACCTTGGGAATATAAACAGATCTGTTTTCTCATGGACAAATTCCCCACTTTATGCATGTGAGAGACCATGTTCCTGTTGATGGTGGGGTATTGATGATACACATCAACAAGAAAATAGGGCATATCAGCTAAAAGAATCCTGACTCACATTAAATCAATTAAAGGTATTCTCTATCTGGTTCTACCCAAGGGGTTTGCACTGATTTAAGTAAATTGGTTTCTAAACTGATTTAGTTAAATTGGTGCATAAACTGTGGATAGAGCAGCCGGAAGAAAGTACAAAAGCATCTAAATCAAACAAAGCCAAGTGAGGATAAGAGCTGTGGTGAAATAGTAGAGGAAGAGATTAAGTGGCAGCATAACCTTTAGGTGTTGTGTGGAGGGATTCTGAGCAGAGCTGTAAATCTGACAAAGATGTGAACCTCTGACTCTGCCAACAATGGCTGTCAGCCTTAAAGCACTGGGAGGTGCAGAACTGAGCTGGGAAACCTGAGGAGCATTCTCATAAACATCCAAAGTGGTGGCACTGAAGATGCTGGTGTACCTGGAGCTTCATCCAGGCAGTGCTGACCTACAGAAAACAGAAAAAGATAGCAACAGAAGTGTATAAATCATAGAATCACAGGATGGTTTGGGTAGAAAAGGACCTTAGGGATCATCTCATTCCAACCCCCTGCCATGGACAGGGACACCTTCCATTATTCCAGGCATACAACCCGACCTTCAATACTTCCAGTGATTGGATGCCAACAACTTCTCGGGGCAACCTGTGCCAGGGCCTCACTATCTTCACAGGGAAGAATTTCCTCCTAATATCCAATGAAATTCTACCCTCTTTCAGCTTAAAGACATTAAGTGTCTCTTTAAGGAGGGTGGTTAAGAAATGCACAATTGCTGATGTCAGAGGTGACAGAAAAGAGGTAAAGGCAAAAGCCATTCCTGGCTGAACTTTGGCACAAGGTGGTATTTTCATGGTTAAAACTATTCCTAGACAGCCAAAGTTCAGATCTCAGAATTGCTGCTGATTCCTCTTAACAGGCAGTAAAGAAATCACATCACATATTTCATGTGCAAGAAATCTCATTCACATATCTCAGTTCATCTGCAGTGGTCACCACCATGGTGGAGCTGGAACTGCTGCCAGCATAGCTTAGACAAGGTAACTGAGCCTTTCTTTGTCAATTTCTGGAAATATTTTAGGAGCTAGCATCAGCTGTGGACCATTCAGTACCCATGGCAGGTGGGTTGGAACCAGATGGTCTTTAAGGACCCTTCCAACCCAAGCCATTCTGAGATACAATGATTCCCAGTGGGCAGTCTGGGTGTGATCACATTATTCTGAAGGTCTAAGGGAGTCCCATCCAGGCAATGACAAATAGCTCCAGAACAGAGTGTACCCTGGAAAATTTTATTTGCTAGTACATGTGTGGCCTTTGGGACTTCTGTAAATTTAAATTGGAGCCTTATCTTGCATGTATTTTGTGTACATGTGGCAGTTTGGGGAATAGGACATGGAATGGCCAATTGCAGATATTTAGAATGTCCAAGATCTGTTACATAATTTTGGCTCCCTGTTCTTTCACACTAAGAACCAATCACAGATCCTGTTCCTATGAATGAATTTTTATAGGGTGTTGTGTTATGTTATCCATCTCACTTGAGTTAAGCAAGAGACAAAGTTATTAAGATCATGTATCATTAATTTGCAGAACTGCTTCACCAAATCATCCTTGGATTTGGAGTTACAATTGCAGTAAATGCCAGCATTCTCTATTTCCTTTCATGACTATCCTGATTATAATTTCCCTGGGTGCAAGCCTGGTTTTCATACAATTTTTTGGACAACTCTGAGGACATAATCAGTGTCTGTGATGATGGGACAGACAGAAATTATGCATAGCATGAACCTTACTGATGTTTCCTGATGTTTTGAGGTTGTGCTCACATGACTAACACAATTTATTTCCTGTTCAACCCCCATAAATCTTTTAGTTGGCACTCATGAACAGGTTTGGGTCTTCCTGCTTCCCATGCAAGCCAACTTCCTTCAATCCACTGTGCTGGACACACACAGTGCTAAGACCAGTCATAAATGATCCACGTAGTGTCTGGAATGGGGCTGTGTTTTGGATTTGTGACCTAAGCAGTGCTGATACTACAGGGATGGTTTAATTACTGCTGGGCACCTTCAACAGGGTCAGTATTGTTCCTCAGACTGCCCCACTAGTGAGGGTGTGCAAAAGAATTTGGGAAGGATCACAGCTGGGAAAGCTGAGCCCAACTGACCCAATATTCCAGAGCAGATTGGTGCCATGCCCATCAATAAAGTCTGGGTGAGGAAGGAGGGAGGGTGGGGGATATTCAGAATTATGGTGTTTGTCCTTCCAAGTAACTGTTACAGGTGATGGAGCCCAGCTTTCCTGGAAACAGCTGAGCATCTCCCTGTTGATGGGAAGTGTGAATGAATTCCTTGTTTTGCTTTGCTCGTGAGCAAAGTCTTTGCTTTTGACTGTCTTTACCTCAACCCAGGAGTTTTTCACTTTCACTCACTCTTCAGGACTATCAGATGGCTGCCAGCTGGAGTGGTGTGATGCAGCACAAATGGCCTTATAAAGTGACAATTACAAACTTAGTGACTCACTGTAGTCCAATAAGAGCAATATGATGTTGAAAGAACAGCTCAGCTTATCCCAAAATATACACTGGGAAACTGAATAACCCTCTGGTCTCTGTTGCCCAAAGGTAGGTTGAGGTTGTCTTTATAGACTGCCAACTATCTCCTGAGAAGGGTACAGGTGTCCCCTAAATCCTGTGTTGTGTCTTCTGGGCCCATGATGGTATCTCTCAGATATTTAAAATGGCATTATATAATAAAAAAAAAGGCAGTTGAAATCCATTTGTGGAATTCCATTTTGACTTTCTTTGACTAGAATGGGAGCTTCAACACACAGATCATATCTATACATCTATGCAGGTGTATACATATTTAAAAGTAGATGTTTGGACCTAGAGCTGAATCTCGCTTCTTTTGTGATATCTGGAAAATAAGTAAATCCCCATGAATTCTTGTTGCCTAATAATAATATGAAGATGATATCCCCATAAATTCACATCCTTGCACTCTGTCAGGTAACAGATGTTTTTCCTCAGGCTACTGCCCAACAAAGCCTTAGGCAACAGAACTGTTATTCTCATGCACATTTTTTCACCTCTTACTGTGAAAAAAAATACTGTCCCAATCCTTGAGTCATGGCTTTTCAAAGCCTACACCTTCCATACCTAGGATAAGACAGACTTTTACACAGCAGAGCTTCTGGGCAGAGAAGGAGGCAAATATCATCTGAGATGTGACCATAACACACAGAGACACTGTCAAGCCTCTTGGAGAGATCCAAATAGCAAAAATACTTGGGAAAGGCTTGCTTTCAGTTTCAGAACTGGTTTCTACTGCTGCTGTTCCTCCTGAGCAGGATATAGGGTATATAAAAGTGATGATATGCATCATCTATAGGCCAGAGTATTAAAGTCTTGTCCCAGCAAGAGACCCCCACCAGCAGGGACTCCTTCTAGCCTCCATATCCTTGGCACTGACAGAGGACTCTGCTTTCTGTCAGTGTATTTGTGCAGTGACACATATTGTCTAGTGATTAGATTAACGTTGGCAAAGGCAATATGAAAAACCCACACAGATTACCACTGTCACCCGCAGTAATTACATTTATTCATTTCCATTTAGCCAAGTTTTTACAAGCTGAGCAAGGGGCCAAATAAGCAATAAACACAGAGGCAAGAAATTAAAATGCTGATCCGTTCACTGTGAAAACAATCAAACTATCATCTTTCTTTAGGCAGCTCATTCATCATCCAAGAGGGCCACAGTGTGCTGATATGGAGGGTTGGAAATCTAATGTTATTACATGTAAATTCACTAACATGAAATTACTGCCCCTGATGTGATTTTACTAATAAATTAGTTCATTTCTACCTTTTTGCGAGAGACTTTAGGGACCATGGAGAATTGTACATGAGTCTCGTAATCTTGCCTGCTTTATTTCAAGTGAGCAGACAGCTTAGTTCTTCCCTCCACCACCATCCCCTGCTTCACCCTGTGGCTCTTGCCTTGGCACTGTTTCATTAGGGGATAAATTGACACTCATATTTTTGCTGTCTTGGGGCCAGTTTATTGCCTTGGGTCCAGGAGAAGCATCAGAGGATGGAGGTTTCCTGGTGTTGCATTTTACTGCTGTGACACTGATTGGGAGAAGCAAGTACTGCAGAATCATTAAATGGTTTGGGTTGGAAGGGACATTTAAGGGTCATCTAGTCCAGTCCCCTGGCATCAGCAGGGACACCTTCCACCAGGCCAGGTTACAGAGAGCTCCTTCCAACCTGACGAATGTTTCCAGGGATGGAGCATCCACCCCCTCTGTGGGCAACCTGTGCCAATGTTTCAGCATCCTCATTGTATTTTTCTTTATATCTAGACTAAACTGTGTTTTAGCTTAAAACCATCACTCCTTGTCCTTGCACAACACACTCTGCTGAAAGTTTTTCCTCTTCTTTCTTATAAACCCCTGTGAGTTCCTGGAAGGTCACAGTAAGGGCATGGCTCTGCATTAGCTGCACGTGTAGATGTGGCACTTGGGTCATGGTTTAGTGGTGGATCTGGCGCTGCTGGGTTAATGGTTGGACTTGATAATCCTAGAGGTCTTTTCCAGCATTAATAATTCCATGTTTCCAAGAGTCAGCAGTGAAAAGTCACCTGATGGTGCTCATGAGATCCACCTGGAGCAAATCCACCCATCAAAATTCCAGCTTTACACTGAACAACTTTCAAGACCAGTGACTAGATCACAGTGTTTAAACTTTTTAGATTCCCTGTACCTGTATCAAATTACATTTGATTATTTATTTTTCTAAGTTAATATATTTTCAATATATATATTTATAATATGTGTACTAATTTGTAGCATTGAAGAGGGAAGAGAGTGTTTCAAGAGCAACTGCCAGTTCTGAAGTCCCACATTTTCATTCGCTTTGAGTGATGGAGTTATTTAATTTTCTCCTTTTCTTACCCATTCCATCTCTGCCTTGCATGCTTAGCATCAAGGGCACATCTATATTTCACTACATGTATTTTAATGTTCTTTGGCTGAAGAAAACCCTGAAGAGGATTTGTTTTCACCATTTCTACCAGATAAATATGGATATTTATCTGCTATAATACAGGTGTCAAATAATTGCTTAAGCCTAATATAGTTATTGAATTTTTCCTGTGGCCAGTGGGAAGAAACAAAACTTTTTAAGAGAGAAATTTTGACACAGATTGCTATCTGTGAGTGCCTAAAATAATAATAAGTATCAGAATATATAACTATATATATACATATATATATAAAACTATACACAACTATCTATATAACTATAAATAAATAAATAAATAAATAAATAAATAAATAAATAAATAAATATATATATATATAAAGGTGGATTGCCCTTTTGCGGTGACTCTCTTGATTATCTCCACTTAATGTACTTCAGTTCACCAAAATTAATTGGTTGATTTAGCCTCTGCATGCACAAACAGGTTATTTTCAAACCAGAAGCTAATCTCTAGGAGTGTTCCTGTTATTTTCTACTTATAAACAGGAATGGGAATAAACCAGACCAAAGGGAAATACCCTTGAAATGGCCACAGCACTCAGTGTTAGGACATCAGCCTGAATTGATTTGATCTACAAATCTAATCCTGTGTGCTCAGACTATAAACTAACAGGGACATTGCCCATGTTTTCCTTCTGACTCACAAAGTTGTCTAAAGCTTCTCTAAATTTTGAGATTCCTGAGTAATGTCAGCTGAATCTCACTTTAGGAAATAAATTTTAATTCTGTGTCAACACTTTGACATAGCCCAACATTGACTTTTGCAAAGTGATCTTAGGACAAACAAAATCATAATGTTTCATTCCTATTGTGAGAAGTGCAGCCATTGTAAATAACTTCTGACTGAAAGGCCATTATTTAATTATGGAAACAACTAAAATTCCCAATAGTCTTTCTACCCAATAAGCTGACTGTCAGTAAATCAGCCAAATTTGCTGTCAATATGGATGAACTGTTGACAAGTTTAGGACTTGGTCTTATCTTAACCTTCTTAAAAATGAAATTATACAGTCAGAAGGGCCTCAATATATTGGGAATTTTTATCCAGATCACTGAGATTTACCTACCTGTCAAGGCTGAATGGGGTTGGGATGACAAAAATGGGTACAGTGATCAGGAGAAGTGTTGTGGTGCAGCAAGGGACATTATTCTGTCCTCACCTACTCTGAAGCAAATTAGAGGCTTGTTCCAGCCAGGCCTTCAGATTTTCATAAGAATTGAAGGGGCATTAAAAGAGATTTCAGGCTTATAAAAGACCCCAAGCATCCAGTTAACAGCAAAGTGGGGCATGAATTCAAACAGGAGCTCACCAGAAAAATCCACTGTTGGTGAATCAAAGACTGGCTGGAATCAGGACCATCTCGCCAGCCACCTAACCATCAGAGCAGTTTCCAAACTAGCCTTGGGCTCAAAGTGGAATCCAGTCAAATCCTGGACTGGGCTGAGCAGCACTGACATGCTTTCCCAAAAGTTGGAAAACTTTGGCTCCCACTGACTCAAGCGCTGGGATAGCTGCTGGTCCATCCCCAATTCTCCATGTGGAGATATTGCAGCTGAGTTGATGGACACACCACAAATGTGATCACACTCATCCCACCTAACCTCAGGTACCTGACAACCCTGCCAAACCTGAAGATTAAAAGTGGATGGCAGAAGCTGCAAGCCACCCTCAGCTTTTTGTCCCACCTATTTAACAGAGAATTCCCGTTCCAAAGGAATGGACATTGGATTCTATTAGGCTCTTCTACACTTTGCAATGTGCACATTAAGCAAGGCAAAGCAAAGCAAAGCTCGTGCCAAGTAAGCTGAATGCACTGTGATAAAAATTAGAGTCAAATTAGAGTCACCTAGGATTGGATTCCAGGTAGGATCTGCTCCAAGACAAGATCAGGTGTCCCTGTGTTGAGAACATCAGGCTCTCTCAGAGGGCAGGAGAAATGTTTAGGCATGTAACAATCCCAGTTTTTCATTTCTGGTCTGCAGCCAGAATCCATGAGAGCATTGAGTGTTGTCAAGGCCTAAGAACATGGCTGAGGTTGAAGTTGATCTGTATTGAGCCCAGAAGGAGAAGCATTGGTCCTAAACCCCAAACACTCAGTTTGGGCACCCAGAAGGAGCAGTCAATTCCAAATACTCAATCTGGGCATGTGGGAGAGAGTGAGCTTGCAAAATGGGATAGGAGATTAAGTCAATTGTTCAACGTCCTGTACGTAATAAATGGTGAAGCCAAAACTGACTCTGGGCTTTTTGACATCCCGTTCTTTGCTGTATTAATTAGATCATGGTGCCTTGCTGGGAAAAATCTCAACATCCTCATCCTGCTTTGGCCCAAAGTGATCAAACACTACTCAATGCCAATCAAGCCTGCTGAGGTATTAAGAGGAAGCTATGTAAAAGTATCAAGAGATGCTGTGTTTGCTTTTCTTTATCCCTGGGATAAATCCAGGAGCCTCTCCTTTGCTGATTTTGTATTATGCATTTGAAAGTGTTGTTGGAGCAGATCAAAACCTGAGGAAGTGAGAGGGGTATTGTTTTGTGCAAGGGTGTTTTGAAGCCTCGGGTTGCTTATACAGCAAAATAAAGCGGTGCTGGCTTTTTCTTTTCTTGCAAAGATCCTTTAGGAATTAATCTGGCAATTCCAGCACCAGAGAAGGGCTCTTCCTTTGCTAATCACCTGGCTTTATTCGGCTCTGAAACTCACTTGGAAGCTCCCTGTGTGTGCGTTAACCAAAGGTACAGGATTATGTTTGTTTAATAATACAGTGGTGTCTTGCTGAACAACTGTAATTTCCATGTACTTATTGATCTTAATTTATAATGCCATTAGCTTTCTAAACTGCCATTAACTAATGATGGGCTCTGTAGGCTTAACAGCTCTTTCAAATCAGTTGCTGACAAGTGGGCCCCAGAAGCATTTGTCAAAAGGGTAATGGATCCCTATCAGAGTGGCAATAAATTAGGTTACAGTCTTATCAAATTAAACAATGGATGAAGGAAAATTAGCTATCAATAAAAATCTATAAAGCTGCCCTGATTATTCCCAGTCAATTATATCAATTAGAGATCAAACAGTGAACCCCCTGCAGTACGTTAAATAGAACTAACCCGGGCCAAAGGCGGCCAAATTGTGTTACAAAATGCAACACCACGGGCAGCTGTAGGAGATAATCATTGCTGTCATTGACAAAGGAGCTGCTTTATTAGAAAGCTGGATGTTGCCTGCGGGCAGGCTTCTGGCAAGAGGACAAAGGCTTTGTGATGAGGAAGGGGGAAGAGGCTTGAACCTGGCTGGCAGTACGAGGAGTGTGTTTCTGCCTGATAGCTCCCCCAACTTTTGTCATTTAAAGCAGGCTGGGCTCCATCAGCTTCTACTGAGCTCTCAGAGAAGTGACTTTGTCAGGACACTCTTTTTCCTCTCTCCCTTTGTTTTTCAGAGCTGTGATGTTGATTGAATTTTCACTAACAGTGCTCAGATCTTTAAAGAGATAAACTTGTAGTGCTGTTTCAGTCCAGATTTTAACTTTAGGCATGGAATAAAGGGTGCTGCTGAGGGGTGATGGTCCAGCAGCTCAGTGAAAATATCCCACCATACCCTAGAAATTTCCTCAGAAGCCTGAGTCACTTTCTTTCTCTGTCAGATGGACTTTGCACCTACAAGGAGAAAAGGGTCTCCTGCCCCTTTCATATTTCACATTTTTTCGTTTTGTCACTCTGCCAGGGCTGTTCCAGTTTGGAGTGGGCTGCTTGTGGCCATGCTGTCTGCTGCTGCAGCTTGTGACACACAGGGATTTTTCCTCTTCTCAGTTGCTGGGTGACCACAGGGTCCCAGGCTATTGGAAAATGCTCCGAGGGCTGCTGGAGCCAGGCTGAGGCCTGGGGGTGTTCTCCTGGGGAAGAGAAGGATCCAGGGAAACCTCAGAGTCCCTTGCAGGGCCTAAAGGGGCTCCAGGAGATCTGGAGAGGGACTTGGGACAAAGGATGTAGGGATAGGACAAGGGGGAATGGCTTACCACTGCTAGAGGGCAGGGATAGATGGGATATTGGGAAGGAATGCTTCATCTTGGTGACTATTGCCAGTAGGAGCAGCTGAGTAGAGGCATTTTGATTCTTCCTGCTTAAAATGTTGGCTCAGATACAGGAGAAAACAGGCTTCTTTTTAAAAATTAAATACTGTTTTGCTCTCTTCCTTTCTCTTCAAAAAAGACCCATAGACACAATTCCATCAGCACTGAATGCCAGCCCATCTTCACACAAAAAAAAAAAATAGAAAGCAGAGACATAAGAAATCCCACAGGCTGAAAAATGAGACACCTAAGCTAGGAAATATTGAAAGTAAGGTTCACAAAGGATCCCTAAATCAGCTCATTTGTGATAATACTTCAAAGGAAAGTTTTGGATATTGTGGTGGTGATTTAAAACATCTTACATGAGGCTCCTTATTTTTTCCTTCTTTGAGCAAAATGATGGTCCAGCAGCTACAGTACAGAACCCAAAGACGGGGGAGGGGGGTTCCCATTATCACAGCCACTGCTATTACCTAAAAACTTTCCTTTCTTAAATATTATATTTAATCCAGGGAAGCTGAGATTTTGGGGTGCAGTCGTCAAAACCTGGATTAAACTCCCAAAGATACCCAAGGTCACCCTAAACCTCTCTTTTTTTTCCCACTGAAATCAGCAGTGTGGGGCTCTGCTTTAAGTTCTGCAGCACAAACCTGCAGGTGTCTGCATGTGCACGTGCAAGTATTTTTGAAGAATTACAAAACAAAACACACCCTAAACTCACCCTTCTTCCAGCAGAGGAGGTTTGAGAGAACAAAAATTGATTGATGTTATTCATATGCACTACAGAGTACTGGAAGGCTTTCAAATACACTGTGATGAGACTAGACTCAACTAGAATACCTGTAATATTTCTTGCTGAGCAAAGCACTTAGTAAATGGAAGTGAAGATGATCAAATTTGGTCCTAAGGGATACCAGGATATAACTGCTGGAGTTTTTGATCCTGTTCAGACTTTTGAATGTGCTTTATTGTGTGCCTGAGAGTCACCTCTTTCAAGACACATGATCTCCATCCTTTTTGAAACCAGGCATATGTGTCAGTACTTGCAGGGCCGGGGTGTGACTGCACATTGGTTTGTAGTAAAGCCAGCAGAAAAGGAGGAATGGTTTCTGTTGGAACACGCCCCTTTGAAATTTCCACTTCAGAAATCCTGGCTGCACGATCAGGATTTCTTTCTGTGGGGAAATGTTGGTACATAAATAAGTATAGGAGTCTCTTTTTCCATTTCCCAACACTCATTAAAACAACAAAGATGAGTAAAGCAAAATAAATGTACTTTTCATTCAAATTTTCAGTATGGAAACATTCTGAAATGGAAGAACACTAAGAAAAATCCATGTGCTTCTTTAAAAACAGAGTTTTTATGTAAAAAAATATTAACAGCTCAGTAATTTTAAAAAATAATTTGATTTATTCATTTCCCATGGTAAAGAAATTGTGCTCTAAATTTTTTCAAGAGCTGGGTTAAGAACTGACCCCTCTTTTTCACCTCAAAAATGGACTGAAAGCCTTTCTGAATGTAGTGACTATGAAGCACTAGAAAGGAGTGTCTGGGAAGGCTGTGGAATATCCATCACTGAACATCTTACACAACATGTAAGCAAAGAAAAGAAAGAAATTGGAGACAGAGTGAGGGACCTTACTTTGTGGAAGAGCAGACGCCAAGTTGCAATTTTGGAGTATTTTCTAAATTTCTTTTGATGTCTCTGCTCTGTAGCTGCTCAAATAAATGCTCAGGGTTGGTGCCAGTGACTATTCAACACTTATTAGAGGAGCTAAACCCTTACAAATCGATGTGCCCTGACAATATTCACCTGAGGGTGTTTGGAGAGCTGGCTGACATCCTTGGGAGGCCGCTCTCCATAGGCTTTGAGAAGCTGTGGAGATCATAGAATCACAGAATCACGGAATCACAGAATGGCTTGGGTTAGAAGGCACCTTAAATCCATCCAGCTAGCAGTCTCTCACAGGTGGAGTCCTCCAGGGTACAGTATTGCTCCCTGCACTGTTTGATGTCTCCACAAATGATCTGGATGATGGGATTGAGGGTACCCAGAGGTTTCCTGATGATACCAAACTGAGTGGGGAAACACTTTGGAAGGAAGAACTGCCCTGCAGGAAGACCTGGATAGGCTGGAAGTGTAGGCTAACAAGAACCTAATGAAGTTCAACAAGTGTAAGGTCTTGCACCTGGGAAAACATAATCCAGGAGTAGAGCACAGGCTGGGATCCACTCATCTGGGAAACAGTTTTGTGGAAGGAGACCTGGGAGTCCTGGTGGACAGCAAGCTCCAAGGGGTGAACAATGTGGTGCTGAAGCACAGAAAGCCAGGAGGATGCTGGGTGCATCAACAAAGACATCATCAGTAGAGATAAAGAGGTCAAAATCCCACTATTCTCAGTGCTTTTTGGGCCAAACCTGAAATACTGCATTTAGTTCTGGTCCTCACCATGGAGAACAATGTGCTCAAGCTGGAGAAGGTCTATAGAAGTGACACAAAGAAAGAACTAGGAATTTTTCCATATGATGAAAGGCTGAGAGAGCTGGATTTGTTCAGCCTTGAGGAAAGATGGCTTAGGGAGGAACTTATCACTATGTTCCTCTATTTAAAAGGCATTACAAAGGAGGTGGAGGCTCTCTTTTTACAAGTATTCACATAGAAAAGATGAGGGATAAGAAAGGTGGGACCAAATGTTCCTTGAGGTACCTTTCACTCTGGTATTCTGTGATTAATTGGATTTAAATGTTAATTGACAATTATTCTAATTCCAGTCCTGGGAGTCAGCTTCCTTTACATATTCCTGAGTAATGCATTTGATTGCCCTGAGAAGGCTTGGTCTCAAATTCTGCCCTCTGTCTTAGAGACCTGCTCATCCTCACTTCCTGTTCTGACAGCATCAGCCAGAAGAGTATTGGGAGGCCAGAAATCAGCTAATGGTGCAAAGCTTCCTGGAAAAAAAAATTCTAAACCTGCCCAGGGACTGAGAAATTTGGAGTCACGTAGACACTCTCCTGCAGAATCCTGGGTCACTAATCTTCCCTTTTACCAGAGCACCTCTGCAATTGGATTCCATGACTCCTTTCCCAGCAATGAGACACAGCATCAGACACCAGACGCGGGGAAAGTGGGGTGGATGCACGGAGGGGGGAAGGGAAAGAAAGTAATTTAGCATCTGGCGAAATGGATTGTGAGCATACAGAAGATGTTATACTATTAAGACTTCTCTCTGTCTCCCTTTCCCTCTCTCTCTCCTTCTTTTATTAAAGGCCTAGGCAATTTAAAAATGGAGACTGTATCCCACTTAATAGCCTTGCTGTTAATCTGCTCACCAGTCAGCTCTCAGCTCTAAGTATCGAACGCAGGAAAAACCCTCCCCCTGTCACCAGCTGTGGTTAGGGAGTGACTGTCCTCAGGGGCTCCAAGCCTTAAAAATAAATAAATAAAAGAAAATTCACCGCTGAGAAAAGGCAATAATAGGAGTCTGCTGTTGTCTAACCTGCCATATAAATGAAACAATCAAAGAAGACAACAAAGGAAACTCCACTAACATCCAGAGGCAAAAGCAGTTTGCTGTAATATATCCTGTCTTGGGGAACTATTTTTAGCCAAGCCCCTCTTTTTTTAACTGGCACACACAATCTCTTTCTAATTTTGATTAAGAGAGGAGAAAAAAAAAACAAAACAAAACACAACAACTTGAAGACAGGTAGGGAAGAATGTGAAGAGGCAGGCTGCTACAAGAGAGAGCTGAATTAAAACAAATCCTTGTGCGGGTATAAAAGATAAAAATAAAAATTACTTTGAATGTTTAAATAAAAGCAGCTTCTGATCTGAGCACTGTTCAGCTCTCTGAAAACTCAGCCACTGCTGGTATTTAATGTTTTTGCTGTGATCACATGCAGGCACTAATGACCTGGAACCCTGTTGTGTTTGGAGCTGCATCAGCATTGCTCAAAAAGATGTTCTGACCTCAAATATATATATAAATATATATAAATATATATATATATATATATATATATATATATATATATATATATATATTCCTTTTAAGCATTTAATATACATAGGTGCATACCTGCACACATGTGAGCAAACACATACACATGTAGTGAATGACAAGTGTCATGTACACAAAGCACACATTTAAATCTTAATAATGAATTCTCATTAAATAATCTTTCTGAGATTTAGGATGGGGATTAATTTGGAGATTTCTCTTTCCAAGCTCAGTTCCTGAACTGTGATTTGATCCAGTGGTTATGCATCTCCCAGAGCTAAAAAAACAACCAGATATTCCCTATGCAATGTCCAAATCTGAATTAGCAGCACTGGATATATGAACCCGTGAGGTTATTGAGGCCACCAGAGTTAATTGTTGCTGGCAGCCCCAACCCACCCATGAGGCCACAGTTTGAGCATTCAGCTGGTGGGGACTATCTTTTAGTTCTGCCCCACCAATTATTTGCTTTCTAGGGACGATCTAAGAGAGCATGATCACATCTCTCTGTGTTTCTCTATAAATGTCATCCCATTTACCTGTAGAGAAGACTTCTGCTTTTGAGCTCATTGTCCAGACTACCTTTATAAACAAATGGCTACTTCTCAGGTCTTTCACCTTCAGATGACCCCTTCTTCTGCAGGTGACCCCTTTTTCTGCAGATGACCACACCCCAGAAGTGTTACACCTCTCCACAGATGATATGCAGAATTCTGTCTGTGACAATCTCAGCTGTAGGCAGATGAACTTCATCCACAATGCACTGTGTTTTGGCCATACTTTGGCCCAGTTTCAATAGGGTAAGTGAATTTTATTCTCTAGAGAATGTATTCCAGGGTTTGCAGACTGCAACACGTCCACAGGAGATGCGATTGCAGTAATGTTAATCTCAGGTTGACCAGAGGGCTCTCCTTTCCAAAATCCCAACCCAAGCTTTGCTCATTAATGTCTCTACATTGAGCTCAAAGGTTGGTGATTTCTAACACGTATTCCTGAAATGGCCTTTAGAGAAGAACACACTTAACCTGCTGTTAACTTCTCTGGCTCCAGCACATGTTCCTTCTGGATTGCCTTTTGGAGGCATCTGACCAACTCTACTGCATGTATGGGGAATACAAAACCCTGAACTGGCCACTCGTGGTGATATACATGTGGAATCAAAACTTAAAGTTTTATCCATTCATACCCTTAAGTCTAGAGGTCATAGGATACCATGTAATGGCCTTGAGCACAGTCATTGCATAGCAAACCCTCCCTATAAATTCCTGTTAATTGGATAACAGCCCTGGGCAATGCATTGGTTAGTGAGGAACTTTAAATGTAAGTTGGCAGCTTGGAGGCACCAGCCCCTTAAAACCTACCAGTCATCTGCTGAAAAGTTATTTAATAAAATACAGCTTGGAAAAAAAAAAAAAAAAAGTGGCAGTCTTGACTGAAAGCCAAAGCTCTACAATGGTTTTCTTGCTGCTGGGAATAAAAATTGCTGTCCACAACTGTCAGAACTTTGTTTTGTAAGAGGTTTCTAGAAGAACCTAATTCTACAAATTTACATAGAAATACCTTCATGTTGAAGGTACAAATCTTTTGTTAAGGGTCATTGCTGATTAATAAGTCATCTTTAATAAAGATTAACCCATTTTTGCTATGCCCAGTGGGTAAATATTGGGCACACCACCCTCTCTAATATCCTCTATTACTGCACTTATAACCATTTATAATTCAGAAGCCTTACATCCAAAGCACACTTATTCCTGCTATTAATCATTCATCAGCCTTTGATAAAATGTTAAAGTACCATCCCTTTACATAAAGACTGACCAGCAGATTGACAGATCGGGCCAAATGGAGTTGGTAGCAGGAACTCACCTTGCTAGTTTTAATGAGAAGATTGAGATGTAAAACTTAACTTTGACAAATGAGTCTGAGAATCAGAGGTGGATGGAACAGGTCCATCCTTTGGCTGGGTATTGCTACCTAAAGAAACTGATGTTTTTAAGTTTTCATGGTCCAGCAGCTGCAGGGATTCTGTGATATGATTCTATCATTCTATGATATTCCCATGGTTCTGTTCTGAACTGTCTTTTATTTCCTGACAGGCAAAAACTGCTTCTTTATGTCCCTGCTTTACCCACTGATGTTTCTCCTGTCAAGCATGGGTATCACATCAAGCTTTTCCCCAGAAACAAGCATCAGAACAGGAGCAAATGGCCTCAAGTTGTGCCAGGAAAAATTGAACATTAGGAATAATTCCTCCACCGGAAGTATTGTCAAGCATTGGAAGAGACTGCCAGGTCAGTGCTGGAGTCAATATTGCTGGGGGGATTTAAAAGCTGTGTAGATGTGGCACGTGGGGACATGGGCTAGTGATGGGCTTGGCACTGTTGGGGGGTGGTTGCCCTCACTGACCTTAAAGATCTTTTCCAACCTAAATGATTCTTTGATTCTAGCAGCCACCTCACCAAGCTGACCATTAGAAGTGTCCAAGGCAGGCTGGATGCAGCTTGGAGCAGCCTGCTATAGTAGAAGATGTCCCTGCCTATGGGAGAGGGCTGGAATGAGATGATCTTTAAGCTCCCTTCCAACCCAAACCATCCCACGATTTTACGATGACGATCGCGGCCACACAAAGCCAGCGAGCGCTTTTCCCTTTCCCCCGGTATCTCCCAGCTTCGCCTGGATTTAAACCCCATTTCTACGAAACACTCAACTCCTTGCTGTTAATTTCAAGGCCGGCTGACAGAGCTCAGCTTGGATCTGGTGCCCGTCGGGAGCCGGGAAGCAGTTTCCACTCACAGATCACACATCGCCGAGTGATGCTCGGAGAGCCCCTCGCTCCCGCGGCCCCGCGCCCTGCGAGGTGACATTAGCGCTGGGTAATGATGTGTAAATGTGTCAGAACTGTGCCACCTAGTGAAACCGCTGCCTCCTTCCCCGGGTGAAGTCACACTGCTCGCTCCGCAGCAAGCCCCGATATAATTAGCGGTAATTTGGTTTCTCGGTAGCTGGCTGCGGCACAGCTCCCTGCTCAGTCGCTCTTTGCTTCTCCTGAAGACTCTGCTCGGTGTAATCAGAGGTTCATTAGGGATTTGTTCCCTCCGTTTCTGATTGCAAAAGAAAATAATTATATATATGTATATCTTTAAAGATATTTTAGAAAATATATTTTCTGCATACCAGAATTAATCTAAAATGGAAAAAGGCTTTGGAAGGGAGCAAGTCATTAATGATGTGCTGGATTTTTTTATACCTAAAAACTACTGCTGACTGTCAATTTTTGGACACTTTTTTTCCTCATTATACAGTGCAAATTCCTTACTATAAGAATATTTTTCTTTTGACAAAGTTTTCATTTCCAAAAAATGTTGATTCTGTGGCCAGCTCCTCTTGTTTCAAAAGCCTTTAAAGCAAAGTTCCATGTTTCATTTGGAAATATCCATTAAAACCATGGTGTGTCCTGTAAAAATGTGAAATTGAAAGAAACTACTTCTGGTTGATTCAAATCAGTTTTGGGGAATTGTTTTTTCTTACTTTATTGTTATTATTGTTCTTGTGTTTCTTGAGATTTTGTCCTTTTTTTTGTGAAAACAATGCAACAAAAATTTTAAAAAACATTATACTTTTTGGTTTAAAAAAACCTATTCCCAATTAACTTTCCTGGTAACAGTCAGTGCCAGCAATAGTGATATATTCTGTATAACCCTCCTCATTTTTGACACAGTGCAGTAGCGAGCAGAGAGAGAAAATGTCCAATTAATTAATCAGAGAGAAGATTTAAAAGCAAGAGAATGTTTCACTTCTTTTTTTTTTTTTTACTTGTTTTTCAGGTTTTTGTTTGCTTTGCATAAAACCTAATCACATAGAAGGAGTCATTGCATTGAGATATTGTGGAGGCTTAAATGACTGGTAAAAGCAAAACCAAACAAAGCACACCATATTCAGAAAGGTTAATCACAGAATCACAAAATAATGGATGCTCTACATTGGAAGGAACATCTGGAAACCAGTTCTTTGCTAAAGTAAGGTGAAAATGGCTATCCTAAATTCCTGTTTTCCTTCAGCTGGTAGCATTCAGTGTGAGTGGTGATTACCTTAGACATTTCCAAATCTTGGTGATTTCATGCTTTAACACTTTTGGAACATCACAATGTCCAGAATTCGAAAGATTTCAATGCAAACATCAGGAATCATATCCCATAAAACTCAGCACTACTTTGCTGAATGCATTAACTTAACTGAAAATACATATTATTATTGAGTTAGAATGCTTCTATTTGGGCAAGATATGTGCATTTAACTGCAGGCTTCTCCACAGGAGCTGGTCACCCTTGACTCCTTTTAGAGTCATTGCAAAGCAATTGGCACTAGAAGTGATTCATCTCAGCTTAGAGTAGGTGCCTAAAATAGGTCAGATGAATCACATTCTGGTAGAATCTCTTTCCTTACTAATTGGAAAGGAAACCCAGGATTGACCTCTTTACATTGCTCTCATTTTGAAATTTGGGAAAAATTTCCTATTTAAAATTTCCTGGGGTTGAAATTGCTGAATTACCAAAATACCACATTCTGCATCCTCAAAGTCTGAGTCATCCTGAAACATTCTCATTGAAAATATGGTTTATATTTAAAAAAAATTAAGAAGGTGTATATTGAATTGAAAAGTAGCATTGAATTTATCTATATTGATACATGTAGCTGCTTAGTTTAATATTAAGGTCTTCCACTTGTTCTTTCGGTGTCTGTTTAACTGTTTTCTAAATGAGGTCAAAGTCTTTATTACCATTTTAGAGACATGGAAACTGTGGGACAGAGGGTTCCCAGAATCACAGAGAAGAAGACAGAAGGGTTGTCTGGAGGTCCACCTGGACCAACTATCACAACCACTACACCATGTCCAGCCAGAGTTTTGTCCAACAAGACTTAAAGTCTTCTGAGGATGGAACTTCTATGAGGTCTACAGGCCCCAGTTCCAGTGCTGAAAAACCTCATCATGACAACCTTCTCCTGACATCCAGTCTGAACCTTCCAAGCTGCAATCCGTGATCTTGACTGTTGTGTCTGTCTATAGACAATGGAGAAAAGTTTTGGTCGTTTTTGTTTGTAGCTACTTGCCAAGTCAGTGTGGGCTGGTTTTAGATTGTTCTTAGACTCCATTTTACCATTCTGAATAAGAGCTGCCTCTGCAAAGTCTCCTTGTTTGTAATTTTCTCTAAAGCCTTTATTATTTAATTTCTCTGTGTACAACTGGAACAGGAGCCCCAAACTGGACATGATGTCCCACAAGTTATTTCAGCAGATGAATAAAAGAGACTAGAATAGAAAATTGACTTTGAAGGAATTTGCAATAATCATGCAGATCATCCATCCTGACAGTATCAGGGCTGACCAAAAATTAAAGCATGTTGTTAATGCCCTTGTCCAAATGTTGACAGGTTTGGGGCATCAACCACCTTTTCAGGAAACCTGTTCCAGTGTTTGACCTCTCTCTTGGAAAAGATGTGTTTGCCAGTGTCCAATCTAAATCTCCCCCGGTGCAGGAATGAATCATTCCCAGGCCTCCCATCACAGGATACCAGGGAGAAGAGCTCATATTCACCTGCAGACTGCCCTGACTGACTCACAGATCTTTAGCTCCTCCTTAGTGTCTTTCTTGAGGACTGGAAAAATCTTTTCCCATCCGTCTTTTCCAGGCAGCAATACCTCCTCTTAGTAGCCATAATTGTTCATAAATGATAGACAGAGACCTCACCCAGCCACATCAGCTGAAACTTTTAGTATCTTCCAGTGTATTCTACCTGATCACATGGATTTAATTGAGCTCCCCAGAGTAGTGCCTTGTCTGTTCCTTCCTCACTCCTGGCTGCCAATCTCCCTGCCAAGCTGTGTCAACACACCCAAAGGGTCTGGAACTGTCTGAAATTCTGAAAACTGATCCTGAGAAAGCCTTTTGCACTTCAGCCTTTTCCACTTTGCAGATAATAATTCGGATTTTCTCCTGCATCTAGCAGTGGACTTGCATTTCTCCTGAACTTCCCTCTGCCACTGGCACACCTGTGGATTCCCTTCTCTCTGCTGTTATTCTTCTCTGTCTTAGTGCCAGCTGGGCTTTGGTCTTTTCCTTTCATCCCTAAGAGCACAAAGAAAGCTTTGATGCTCCTCCTTTGTTTCTCTTCCTTATTTTTGCTTTGTGTGTGCTCCCTTCTAGCATTTTTTCTCATCAAGAAGTTCCTTGTTTAGCCAAGCAGTCCTGGTGAATTTCTTGCTCTTACTGCACACACAGAACATTTATTCCAGAGCTCTTTGGCAAATTTTCTTTAGAAATATGGCAGCTCCCCACAGCAGCTCCCTCTTCTCTCGCTGCTTGCAGGGGAGTGTACAGCACTTTTTACTGACATAGTTTGCTCTCCAGAAATCCACTGTTCTCACTCTGGGACCACCTTCTCCAGCCTTCTTCCAGATCCTGCAGCCTTACTGAATCACTGCTGTGTCAATTTTCATCTCTGGCCGTGCTCACCTATAGGAGTGTTCCTCTTGTTGATGGAGTGACAAAACTGTCTTTTGTCCTCTCAAAAAGGGAAAGATGCTCAGAAGGTTTCTCCTCGATTAGGTGAAAAAGACACCTCGTAGGACTTGAGGACCACCTCAAAGCCAAGGATAACTAATTGGACAGAAGCCAAAAAGTCCTATCTGGGCAATTAACTAGAAAAAGAAGTGAACAAAGAAACTAATGGCTTTTGTGAAGTGTTTTACTAAAAACAAGAACTTTGAGCACCTGGATGGGTTTATCTCTGTTTGTTATTTTGCCTTTTATTAAACCTTTTTGTTTCCACGCTGCAACAGAAGCCATCTTGCTGATTTTTATATCTCCAAGGGTAGCTGAGCTATCTTGGGTGTGTTATAGACCTGCAAAACTTATTAGACCTAGCCCATAGAAGCTACTATCACACTCACCACCAGTTCTTCCCAGCTGATGACCAGCAGGGCTAGCAAAGAACTGGCCCTGCTTATCCTTTCTAGTATTGAAATCACTGAATATCTTAGCCAAAGCCACCCAGAATCAAGAATATAGTCTATTTTTATTTCGCTTTCTGTTTTATCCTAAATGAAAATATTCTACAAATATGTGGGAGCAGTGAGAAGTTAGGAAGTCTCTGAAGACATCTTCCCATCTTTGTGCCTTATTTGCTGGAGAAGATGGTTAAAAAACATCTTATCTTACTTGGGAAAAATAGCTGCACATTTGCCAAGGTCAGCAAGATGCAAAGCAATTCGCTGAGGGCTGTATTCTCTCTCTGATCCATTCTGCCAATTTCCACTTCATATTCAGCAATCTGTCCACACATGGGCCTCCTAAGGATGTCAGCAAGAATTCCACAACCACAAGAGAAGAGCTGGGCCCTTTAAAAGTTAGTTACTCAAGTTAAAACCACCTCAGGGCAGTTTTAACTCATGCATTTAGTTCCTTTGACTGATGCATTTGGTTCCTTCTGATAAAATTATATGTATTCACAAGCTGCTGTTTTGTCTGTCAGGACAGAAGAAGTGTAAATAAAAGGAACACAGAGCTGGAATGGGTTGCTGAGGTCAGAATCTTGCTCACTCTGTAACACAGGCAAGCAGATTATATGGTGCCTTTGTATCTTCATTAGGTCACACCTTCAGCCAGATTTTAGCTGCGTCCTGGTGGTCTTACTGAAATGTTGCTTCAGAGTTTCATTTCCTTGGTGGTTGGGAACCTAATTTTCAGCCTAAAATGATTGTTTGCTTGTGTGTAAGAAGGACCTGTGTGAGGCACATTTCTGGATCAGGCAAATAACAAAGCCTTGTCCTTCTTAAAACATGTTAAATGTCTTGCTGGACAAGCCCACCTTCCTAAACCCTCAATTTTCTCCCTATTTTAAATGTGGTTCTATGCTGCTTCTTCACTTTCCTCTTCTTTGCTTGGCCCCTCACTTTTTGCCTTCTCTGGGCACATCCATCCTGCCTATTTTTTTTTTTTCCTTTAGTGATATTTATTTTAAAAAGTAAAGTGCCCATGTATTTATTTGTAAAGAAAAACACAGATTAGTATTAATAATGTAATTGCATATCGAAAAGAGGAAGAGAAGAGAAGAGAAGAAGAGAAGCGAAGAAGTAAGAGAAGAGAAGAGAAGAGAAAGCAGAAGCGACATCGTCGAGAAGCGAATGAGAAGACGTCTAGACCGGCCTCGCGAGCGTCAGTCATCACCTGCTCCATCTACTAGCCGATCGCACATCTCAATCTACTCTCATCTCAGCGACTCTACGCGTAGCAAGATCCTAATCGCCATCTCCTCTACGCTACTATCTCTACTGACGCTATACCAATAGCATCTCACGAGTCTGCTCCTCGACCGCTCAGACTACCTGATCATCCAGTCCTGCTGAAGAAGGACTTAATTTTAGGTCCTGCAGTCTTGGTTGCCCTAGAGATTCATCTTTGTTCATTGCCAACCTTAGCACCATGTCTGAATTAGATGAAAAATGTTTTGGATATTGCTTTGCTTGAAGATACAGCTCTGATTCTGCAAAGTGGTAATTGTGATACACTAAACCATAATAAAGTCTGCCTTCTCTGTGCCTGTTATCCAGCTGTGGCCTAACCTGAGACTTTTAGAGAAGGAGAGAGAAGAAAGTATGTTCAGCCAGCATGAAGAATGCCATCTTTCTCAAAGAAAACTTCATTGTTGCTATCTCTGTAGCTTCTTTTTCCTTTGTCTTTCATGAACTTTCATGAACTTCCATAAATCTTGCCGGTTTCTCCAAACCTGCATTCAACCTTCACCACCTCCCTGTCCCTGCCTCCAAACCCTGTCATCATGGAGTTATTTAGGTTGGAAAAGCCCCTAAGATCATCCAGTCCAACTGTTCTCTCAAACCTGCCATGGCTACCACTAAACTGTGTCCACATGGCTTTTAAAACCCTCCAAGGACAGTGACCACCACTGACCTAAGAAGTCTTTTCCAATTCCATCCTTTTGGTGAAAAAAAATGTACTTAAATATCCAATTGAAACATCCTTTGGTGCAACTCAAGGCCATTTCCTCTTGTCCTCTGGCTTGGTAGAGCCTTCCCAGCAAGCAAAGAGTAAGGAGCACTGTCTGAAATCTTTTTATGTCTCTTCTTATGGCTTTTTTACCACTCCAGGAGCCCCAGCTACGGGTCACACAGAGAGCGAAGAAGAACAGGAGGTGCTATTTACATGTCAGAATAACTAATAGGAACATTCCTGTGACTACTTCAAAGGAACTTCTCATTCATTATCTTCATTATTAAATGCTTCAGTGCTGCTAAGAAGGAGGGCAGGTTAATTGGAAAAATTATGTTTAAACTTTATAAACAGTGCAAGCATGAAACTCATCATTTTAATAAGTGTTATCGTCTCCTGGATCTAATAGATCTTAACTGATGCATGCTATTGTCAAGTTTAATTTAAGAAACTATCCCTAGAGATGTTTTTGAAATCAATGGGAGACATGTTCTCAAACAATGTTAGAAATATTTGATTTACCTACATCCTTGCTGCTGAACCAGTTTACTGAATAATGCAGCAGAGAAAAATCTGCCACTTTACCTTCTTATATTTCATGCTAAAAGAAATGGGAAGCTATTTAACCCAATATGTTAAGATATCAAGACATCCATCAGTGCAATTCAGTCACCTCTGAAGCAGCTGTTTAATACTTCAGAGCAAAGCTTGAAACAGGGACATGTTAACCAGATCCAAATAAATTACTGCATGAAATTAACCCTTTTCTCTTTCTGAAAATGAATTAAAGAGTTGGCTTTGTCTGTCATGCTGCTGCTTCATAAGGATTTAAGGAATAGAAAAGCATTACTCTAGGTTGTTCCCTTTAATCATTCACTTATTTTATCAGGAAACAAGGTTGTCCATCTCAGCTCCAACACGTGGCTGTGGCACCTGATTTGGCAGCTCAGATGCTGAGCAGTGGACACCAGACAGAGGAAGTCCCCTGAATGGGGTGAAAAGTGTTCTGAGAAGAGTGACAAGCTGAAAAATCTCAGGAGTCAGAGGGGCAAGGCCAAGCATCTTTAAAAACAGGGCTTGTGGGTTAATGTGTACTCTTTGAAGGGATTTTTTTGTAGGGACTTGTGTACCTGAGGCCACCCTGTACATCCTTCCACAGGTACAGCAGAAGTCAGGGTGATTCCACCTTTGGAGGGCAATGTGCTGAGCCATAAACCAGCACAGAGCTGGTAAGACAGTGTGGGGAAAACAGCTTGGAGGTGTGACCATTTGTTAAATACACAGTTTGTTTGTGTTTCAGTAATTCCCTTCTGAACTAAACCACAAATAAGCTTCATCACCAGATCACTATCTGTGATCAGTTTTTGAATGCACATGGGGAAAAAAAACATTTACTTGTCTAAACACAAAGTGCTAACATAAGCAGAAAAATTTCAGTTTTTTCACTAATTCAATTTTCAGGAAGATTTTTAGAAGGAAGAATAGGATGTTCTTTACGTAATTTATAAAGGAAAGAAAAAAAAGACCCTAATACAAAACGAAAGCTCATCTTTCTTGAAAGAAGACCTTTAAGAGGGCAAGTAAACTGCAATATCTGGAAGTCCAAACATTCTGAGGAGTCAAAAAGGAGGCCTCAAAAATCATGAGGTCATTTTAAATCTTAAATGAGGAGAAGATTTCACAATCCTTAATAGTGGAGTAGGTTCCAGGTCCATTTTATTTGCCTTCTGGTTTCTGAGCCTTTCGTGTAACCCATATAAAAATGATGCCCTAAATCTTTTATTTGCAAGTGGAAAAGCCAAATAACTGATTCTTGTATAAAAGAGGTCTGAGCTCTCTTGATGCTTTGGACAGGAAGCTTTTGGAAGACACCAAACTCAAAATCTGTTAACACCAATGTCTAATTGCCATCTAAGATTACTCCTAGATCCTCAGTAGTACCACATGTATTACGTGGTGCTTGAATACAATCTTAAAAAATAAGAAAAGAAAAATCATTATAAACAAATTCCACAAAGTCTTTGTTAAGGAAATGTTAAGAAAAGCATTTGAATGTTTACAATTAGAAAGATTTGAGTGACCTTGTCCAAAAGTTCAAAGGACCCATCCACAGGTTCCCTCGTATGTGAAGAAATATGGTTTTACGCTGCTCAGAAAGTCAAAATTTACCTCTTTAAACTCAGAAACAAGGCATGAAGGTGTCCTAAATTAGTTGTCACTGTTGAAAGCTCTGCCTTTACAATGGACATGCTCAACTCTTTGTTGTGGACAAAATAAAAATGGCTCTAACTGGTTTTAAACTAAAAAAAGCATTCCCTCCATGAAATTCTGCATTCAATATCTACAGCCAAGAGAAAGAAAATTTCTGATCAGATTTTGAGATACATGTTCATGTTTAATAGAATCTCTACTCCACAATGTTTATCCTGTTAATGTAACTATTATGGAATAATAAGGATGGTTCACTTTCAAGCAGATAAAGTGATTCTGCCACTGCATAAGGAAGGAGTGGCCTAATCTGGCCAGTTTGGGCATCTGTGCTGAAATCTGTTTGGGATGACTTTTACTGCTCACTGTGACCTTGCTGTGTTTGGAAATATCAGCCATCTGAATTCATCCTGAACCAACCTTCCACCACATGCCATGCCCTGGAAACATGATGCACCATAACACCCTGCAAAACAGTGGGCCAAAGCTGAGCTGGTTCAGCAGCAGAGACTGACATTTAAAACTCAACAGAAAGGAAAATAAAGAAGAGGACTTAGGCCAAAAAATACCAGACTTTAGCTGTGGCCTATTTTGATTTCTTTAGCAAAGGTTTCAGTTCCCACTGTAGGACACTGAATGAATAGTTGGGCTGAGATCTGCAGAGCTCAGTGTAAGCAGGGAAGGGAGCAGCTCTCCAGAGTTGCTCCCTCACCTGATTAAGGTGCTTTAGAGGACCAGGGGAAGCAGTTTCCATGCAGGTTTATTTCCATTCCAGAAATGCCATTATGCCACAAGGGGGTAGGGGTGTTCTGTTTAAAACCTTGCAATGTTTTCCTACAGACCCAGCATTTCAATGGGAACAGTGTTTGGTATTATAAAAAGCAACACAGATTGAACGTGCACAGACATTTTCTATACCATCTGCATTTCAACTATTGCTTTCCTTATAATTAACATCTGTTCATAGATATCAATCTGAGCAGCAAGGATGAAGTTATTTAAGAACTGTCTGTCTTTCAGCCTGGTGTGTTCCTGGGGATGGTTCTGGAGGTGCAGAATGGGTTACCCCCAGGAAAGGGGATTTGGTTACAAGGAGCACCTTTCATTAATCTAAACAGATTGCCAAGGGCTTGGCAGCACCAAAATGGACACAACTGGATCTCATCAGAGAAAGTGCCCCTCAAGCACAGAAAAATTCAATAGCATTGGTGGAGTTGGTGGGGTGTGTGCACTCACTCATTCATTGAAAAAAACAGCCAAGAAAATACAGATAAAAGGCCATAGGTGATCCCTGAAGATGGATATTCCAGAGGACAATGCAATTGTGTCCTCTTCCTGGCTCATCTATTAAAAGGAAAATTTAAATTAATGTTTTAATTTTTTTAACTTTTGTTTCACTCAATATGAGCCTGAAAAAGTCTTGGGAATATTGTGGTGGATGAGGATGTGGCACCTGGATATGGAGAGAATCTCTCTCCTTTGTTTCTTACACTGTCCAGGAGATAAAAGCACAGCACACAAATTCAGGGCAGGGTAGGGAAATGCAGCTAAGAGGCTGGGTGGATATTTAAAAATTCCCAGAATTGCTGCTTGTTGACATGTGTTATTCCAGGGTTAATGGGATCCACCTGCAGCCAGCTTTCTGCTCCACCATCTCTCCTGGCAAACAAGCAGTTGAAAACCTTCAGTCCTCTTCTAGTGAGGACACCCCACCAACACCACACAATATTCCCCCTGCCCTTTTCAGCCAACAGTGGCCAAAGAATTTTTTTAGCCCTGATGAGTCACACACATCATAAGAATGGGATAAATATGTCTTTTCATATCTGTTTTTCTACAAATACAAATGTATTTCCCTCGAGATTGTCTTACTTTGCAGCACTTTCCATAACTACTACTTTCAGCCATGAAGAAAATGCAAGTTTAATTTCTGACATACTTAAGGGAATTTTTCATATTTTCTACACTTCAAAATGTTCTTTATTTCTTTGGGGTTTTTTTATTTAAGAAAAAGCAAAATAAAAATGGGCCATCAATATTAACATAAAGAGTGTTCCTTCCTTTTAGTTTTATATGACTGTGGATCAATGGACTTGTCATCCTTCAGAGGGAATGACACGTATTTTTCTTTTCCACAAGTGGTCCTTAAAATTCATGACCTCACCTGTCTCTGCCATAAGATAGATTTATCTCCTCCTATTGCCACGAGCATAGTCTGGGGTGGAGGAAGGATGAGAGTGACTTAGGTAGGAATAGGAAGTGAGAAATATTCAGGCCAGTCTAGTTTTGTACTAGACTGCGACCACGTCACCTAATTTACGTCACCTGCAGGTTTCACCACCTGTTTCCACAAAAACTGTCCTAGAGTGAGTCATGACATGGAAAAATGGGATCCTACTGCCAACCAAAACTTTTCATCTTTCTCCTCATGGACTCTGGGAGAGTTCAGGCCCTGGACCATTCACTGGGGAAATTCTTTGGTCCCAAGAAAGTTATTCTGCATCACACTAAAATAAAGCAAAACAATCTTCAGGGACTATAAATAAAAGATCCCTTTTTAGAAATTCCTTTAGGACCTGCTCTTTTAAAAAAAATCTCAGGTCACAAAGGTTCAGTAAGGAAACACGCAGGAAAAGAAGCACTTTCATTTAGAGGTGGAAGATCTTTGTATATCTGTTTGGTAGAAAATAATTTGTTTTTAAAAAATATTCTTGTCATTTAGTTGGTGAAAAGTGGAATTTTTTTCAGAAATTTTTTGCATTAACCATTTGGTCTTCCACCCTAAATTTGAGACCAAATCAGAGATATATCAATTTTAGTGGAATTTTCTTTTCCAGCATGAGAAATTGGATCATTTTGTCAACATTTCCCAGCCCAGATGCAAAGACTGAGCTAAGGCATAAAGACTAGAGGTAAATAAGAGGAAGAAAAATGAAAAACAAATTAATCCAAAACATTAGACAGAAATTAGTGAGGCGAATTCTTTTTTTTTTTTAAGTGTGAAAGTAGCTCTCCAGCAGAAGAAAAAAATTTCTTTTTACAAATGTTGATGGCATTTGCTGGAGGGAAGATGTGAGGGTGAAAAAAATGAAACAGAGCATTGTCCGTTCACCCCCATCCGAATTGTCTGGTAACCAAACCCTCTGCTCAGCACCAGAAGTTTTGTCCTAGGGGAAAAAAAAAAAAAAAAAGACCAACAACTTCCAGCTATGCTCCAGGAGGAATTTCATATGGAGCTAACTAAGGGAAATCGGCATCTCAAAGCTGCTTTGGTCCTGCAGGCGAGTGGGATAATAAGGGACAGATCCAGCGGGCGGGAGGGACGGAGCGCGGCGCGGGCAGGTGCTGCAGTCACTCTCCTCCCTGCCAGGAAACCCGGGAAGAATGCATGACCAATTCGGTTTCAGAGCAGAATACTCTCTTTAATGGACAGAAAACACTAACCTTTTATTTTTTTCTCTTCCTCTCCCTCTCTCTTTTTTTTTCCCCTTTTTTTTTTTTTTCTCGGATTTAACCCTTTGGAAGGACAATGGACAAAGCAGACATCTCTGCACAGCCTAAGAGTTTCCATGTCACCTAAAATCCTGGAAAAATGCACTGTTGTGAGAAGACAAAATAAACATCCTAAGAGGGTCGGATTATCTGAGTGAGATGAAATCAGGCTAAAGCATCCAAAATACTCCACCTGTTTTTTTTCTGACTTGTTGCAAACCCAGCAGGAATTGTTTGACTCTGACAGGCACTGCTGGTATTTAATATTTTGGCTACAGGGGATCTCAAAGGAGGAGAATCTTTGGCTAGGCAGGGAAATTCTGAAGTGGTCGAACACCAAGGGAAAAGCTGAAATAATCAGATTTTGGTATAACACTTAAGCACTGCTGACAGGAAGGACCAAGGTGCTTTGTGCAGATAAAACTTTTATGTGGCTGAAATCAACTAAATAATTTGGTTGTCATCAATCCCAGTCACTACCTGTGACTACCATCAACACTGATGTTGATTTCAGTGTCCCTGCCTGGGCATACATGTACCTTTTCCAAAACATATGCAGATTAAAGTTAACCTGTATGCAACTTGAAGGAGATGTAACCACAGTGTAACAGCCCAGCAGTTTACAGACCAATAACACACTCAGACCTGTCCAAAAATTAAAGAATTCATTTCCTAGCTTGATTGTTCCTAAATACAGATTTAAGTGTTCAGAGTATGCCACATGGCAGAATACCATTGTAGAAAGGGGTGTTTTTTTCCCCTGTGGAAAACTTGGAGTTAATGTGAATGAATTGTGTGCTCTACTTAAGAGTCTCCCCTCTACATCCCACAAATGTACACTGAAAGTTTTCTTTTCACCTACAGTGTACTCAGAATTTCTCAGCAGGTGAAATAAAGGACCAAAACAAATAAAAATCACTGTAAGAAAAAGATTAATTTTACGACTCGGTAGTTTGAAATATAGCCTATGACAAACCCAAGATATTTTAAACACAGGACAGAAGAATGACTTCACTGGAATTTATTTTTTGAAAGCTCTTGATTCATACAAACTCCTATTTTTTGAGGTTTGGATTCTACAGTGAGAGAAAAGAAAATATTTTCCTGTTTGTGTGTGCACATTCACGTTTTTAATATAAATTATACAGTTTTGGTTTATGAGTGGGAAGGTATATGCATATGCATAGGCATATGTATAGTGCAATTCACAGTTTTTAGGATTTTAAAAAATCAGTGGCTCATAGCTGCACTTTAAAATAAACTAGTTTGATTTCCCATATTAAGTTAAAAAAATAAAATAAAACGAGGGACTAATGAAATTAATGGTTGCTCAAATCAGGGACAATTAAAAAGCACACATTTCTTTTCCTGGGGTATGAATTGTATTCAATGTTTGCAGCACAAGCCTGCAGGATGAATAATGTAATGGGTTTGGTGATTTGATACTAAAAGCAGAACAAAGTCCTACAGATGTAGCCTCATTTTTCTCCACACTCCAACTGCTCACTTTTTTTTCAATTGCATATTTTGTACAGTTAAGAAAAAAAAAAATCAGATTCTTTGTCTAGGAGAACCAATTCCCACCCCAAGAGATACTTGCATATAATTACAGGAATTTTGGAAAGTGGAACAAAGAAACAGAAGACCAGTGACTGTGTTTGGGGTTTTTTGGGTGATTTGAGTTTAAATTGACAGCAGATATCTTTTGACTTTTATAGGTTTTATCCTTCAATAAAAATCCCTTTAACTTTTGCACATTTTGTGCGCCAGAGCCTGATACGCAAAAGCCCCAATTCTCACTGGCACCAGGGACAACATTTTTAAAGGCAATGAGATGCCTAAAGATACAAATCAGAGCTCTAATGGGATTTTCAGAAGTACCTCAGTGCCTAACTTCTGGGGTTGGGTGCTCCAATGTCTTGGATAAAAAAAAAAAATCTGTCCAGAGCTCCCAAGGAATTTTAAGTACTTGTAACCACTGTTCAAGCCCCCTTTTAGAAAACTGAATAATGGAAAGATACCATCAACCATCCAGCAAAGATCATCATAATCTCTTGCTTTCCCCCTGAGTTTAGCACTTCAATAAAATCAGAGCAACTTTCTCTAAGCAATGTAGAAAATGTCTCATATCTCTGAAAACTATTCAGGCTGATGTTGAGACAGGAATTTGATGCAGGATCAGGTCTGCCATAAAAATAATAATGGCCAAATAAATTCCCATTTTTCAGCTAAATAGCAGGAACTGAAAGCAAGAGTGCCACTCCACGCTTGGCCTGGCATCTGCCACGGGTTATGGTCACACTCCCAAATTCTGCTTGGGACAAGCTGCTGCTCTGTGCCCAAGCAGGATGGTGCAGCCATCCTGCTGTCCTCGGTTTGGTTGTCATCAACCCCAGATTTTGGGTGTCTTAGTGGGACACATTAAAGGGAAATCTAAAAACTCAAAGGACGGTAAATGAGGAGATGAGGTACCAACAAGTTTTGCTGTTGTTTGGTACTGAAAGAAATAGAGGATGGATCCAGGCATGCCTTCCTCTGCATCCTCCCCAGAAGAGAGTTATGAGAGCAAATTCACCTGTTTTCCAGATGAAGAGAAAAATTCAAGCACTGCTAACCCCAAATATATTCTCATAAGATCATGTAACTTCCCACCAACTTTGCAGGCAAGTTAAAGTAATCCAAGGGAGAGGAAGCTTGGAATTATTGAGGAAATGTTTTTCATTTTTATTATTATTGTAAAATGCCAATGACTCAAACTGGAGCAGGTCTTGGGAAGATTGTTTCCAACACTCTTACCTTTCTAGCTGAAAATTTTCAGACCCAAAAAATGTACTAAATGTCCATCTCTGAGGCTTCTAAAAAGAAAGGGAGTGGGAAAATATCTTCATTTTATAAGAAGTCATTTTTCCAGCTTGGAATTTCAGTTGGTTTGAACTTTAACCAAAGATAGAATGAAAAGAAGATGAGAAACAAGGAAGGAAGTGGCGGAAGTGGCGGAAGTGGCGGAAGGAAGTGGCGGAAGTGGCGGAAGTGGCGGAAGTGGCGGAAGGAAGGAAGTGGCGGAAGTGGCGGAAGGAAGTGGCGGAAGGAAGGAAGGAAGGAAGGAAGGAAGTGGCGGAAGGAAGAGGAAGTGGCGTAAGGAAGGAAGTGCTGAAGGAAGGGGAAGGAAGGACGGGGAAGGAAGTGGCTGGAAGGACGTGGCTGAAGGAAGGAGGAAGGAAGGAAATGAAGGAGGAAGGAAGTGGCGGAAGGAGGAATTGGGCGGAAGGAAGTGGCGGAAGGAAGTGGCAAGAAGGAAGTAATTGAACGAATGATGTAAGGAAGGAAGGAAGTGGCTGAAAGGAAGAAGTAGAGAAGTCCGCCGTACGACATATCCATATGAATATACCGAACAAAATACACATTGGCCTAATACACCATATATCGTTACATGCCTTCCTGCATTCAGTTCCTTCCTCTCTCCTTCCTTGCCGTGTCCGGACGTCCTTCCTTCCGTCCGTCCTTATCCTTGCCTTCCTTCCGTCCTTCCCTTCCTGCCCTACTCTCTTCCCCCTTCCCTTTCCTTCATTCCTTAAGTTTGTTTGGCTTAATGAAGTAAGTTGTCGTAAGTGGCGTAATTAAGGATTTCCTATAATGACTTACTTCCCTTGCCTCTCATCCTTCGTCCTCCTTCCCTTCCTTCCTTTCATCCTTCCCGTCCTTCCTTCATCTTTCTTCCTTCCTTCATTTTCCTTGTACCTCTTCCTGTCATTTTTTCTGCCAGTACCGGCACGTTTCTATCCCTTGCCCTTCCGTTATTACGGGACGGAAGGAATTTGCCGGAAGTAAGTTTGTGGCTGTAAGGAAGTGGCGGACGTAGGAAGTGGCTGAAGGAAGGAAGTTGTTGGCGGAAGGAATAATTCAAGTGAATTCCTTCATTAAGGTGACTAAGGAAGTAATTCATGACATGAATAATTAACTTTCCTCTTCTATTTCATTCCTTAATGCCTATCCTGCCTTCCGTCCTTCCTTCCCTTCCTCACCTTGAAATTCCTTGCCTGCATTAACCTCCTTCTCCTTACTTATACCTTCCTTCCTTCCCTTCCTTCCTTCGTCCTTCCTTCCTTCCTTCCTTCCTTCCTTCCCTTCCTTCGCTTCCTCTCCGTCCTTCCTTCCTTCCTTCTTCCTTCCTTCTTACGTTCCTTCCTCCTTCCGCTTCCCGTCCTGTCTTTCTATTCCTTCCTGCCTTCCTTCCTAGTCCTTCCTTCCGCCTTCCTTCCTGCCTTCCTTCCGTTCCTTCCTTCCTTTCATACCTTCCTCCTTCCTTCCTTCCTTCCTTCCTTCCGTACCTTCCTTCCTTCCTTCCCTTCCTTCCTTCCTATCCCTTCCTCCTTTCATTCCTCCTTCCCTTCCTTCCGTCCTTCCTCCCCTGTGTCCCTTCCTTTCCTATATCCTCATTCCTTCCTCGACCCTTCCCTTACTCTCCTTACCTTCCACCTGCCCTCCGTCCCTCTCCTTCCTTGCCTCCCTTCCTGTCCTTCCATTCCTTCCGTTCCTTCCCTTCCTTCCTTCCTTCCTTCCGTCCTTCCTTCCTTCCTTCCCTTCCTCGTCTTTCCTTCCTGCCCGTACTAAGACGGCCACCTGAATCAGTATTTCAGTATTGAGAACTCAATCCTGAAAACTCAATCCAAGTGATTTTTTTTTCCAGGAATGGTGCCAGGACAGAGGTGACCCTCTGTGAGCAGCAGGTCCTGTGCTGCAGGAGTAGCTGATGCCTCACCCTGGGAGTCCAAGGCAGGGAGTTAAAGGAACAAGAGGAACCACAACTTCCTCTCCTAATGCCCTGACAGTGACTGCCCTGGCCTAAGGGATCACTGCTTCCCCAGCACAAGTCAGAATTTTCCTGGGGTTTGTAAAAACTCCATTTTAAGTCACTCAGTCCCATCAATCTCAAACTTTTGTGTGAGAACACTATTTGGAGAAACCAGATGGGATCACCTGGTAATCCATGTCCAGCCCTGGAGGTGAATTTTCATCGCCCAGAGCTGTGGCAGCTCTGTCTTAACATGTGTCCTGCTCCTGCCTCCTGCCCTGCTCAGCACTAATCCTCTCCAGAGCTCTAACTGGAGGGGTGCCCTTCTTGATCCAAAGCCCACTTGCAATAGCAATGATCAAAATTACTTTATCTTGCCTTAAATAATCTCACATGGGTTCTCACAATCCAGCTCTGTTTTCATTGTTCAAATCCATCATATCAGGCTGGAGCAACTCCTCAACAAAGCTGCTCTTTCCTGACCCCTTGACATCTTGGGCAAGGAATATAATGACCTCCATTGATTCAGCTGCTGGTAGCATGAGCGAAGGGGAAGAGGCTTCCCATTTCCTCCCCAGTTAGGCTTCTGCATTGGTGGAATTGTTAAAGGATTTTGTTTTCTGTCCAAGAGAGTCTTTTGCTGTGCCAGGGTTGCGTGCGGGAAGAAAAACAAGGAACAGAGGCAAGGGGGAGAGAAGTCATTTAGAGGAGGGAAGGATTTGCTGGGTGCAGGATGTCCCTGTTTGGAGACAGATAGAGCTGGGATGAATCTCATTTTGTAGAATGACTGCAGCAAACACAGGCTACAAGGGGAGAGTGCAGCACAGGGAGAGTAAATTTACTGCTCAGTCTGACAACTCAGGCTTTACTCTGGGGATTCAAGAGAGGTGGAAATAGCATCCAAGACCTTTAATGGTGGAGCTGGGAGAACGGGCACCCTTCAGATTAATCTGCAGGGGCTTTGGAGATGGAATTCTTGACAAAAAGGTCTCTGCAGTATGTGATGGACCTCTCTAGAAGGGACTAGAAGCTGCTCAGATCCATCTGGGCTGTCAGCCCTCTAGGGCACACCAGCAGCAGCAAACACACCCAGGATCTGCACCCTCACAAGTCCCTCTGTGAGCACAGCTCATGTTCAGGTAACAACACCTACTTGGTGGAAACACAGAAAGGAGGAAAGATTAATAAAACATAACTAGTGGAGGAGCTGGGTATAGTCTTACTTCATATGTTTTAGCAGCTAAAAATAAACCCACATTAAAGTAGGTGATATATTTTTATAGCCTTTTAAAGGAAGTCTCAGGCAGACTGAATGAAATAAGGGAATCTTGCTATAAATGCAAAGTAGGTCCACAGTTTTTTTCTTTTTGCTGGTTTGTTTTTATATCTCTGCTTTTAAGGAATACTTAGCAATACTGAGATCAAAAAACTTCTACAGCCTCCTCAAATGTTTAGCAAACCAAGTGTAACTGGAAAGAATTTCTGCTTCCTTTATGTTTCTTTTCATTACTTTGTCTCCTGCTCAGTAGTGATAGGTACTTGTACATTCCACTGTGTAATTTTGCAAGGATATCTTCCCCACATTTCCTTATTATCCCATAGTGCAACTAGTACACCTCAATAGATGTATTTGTCACCGGATACACAGTGTGGGGTGCCAAATACAGCCAGACAGGTGTGCATGGGAGGAAAAGAGGAGCATCTGCCCTGGCTGCTGTAAAATACACAAAAGAAGGAACCTTTAGGACCACAATATTAAGGAATGCTTTGGGTTCAAAGGGATGTTAAGCCCATCCAGTTCCAACCCCCTGCCATGGGCAGGGACACATTCCACCATCCCAGGTTGCTCCAAGTCCCATCCATCCTATCCTTGGACTCTTCCAGGGATCCAGGGGCAGCAACAGCTTTTCTGGGAAATCTGTGCCAGGGCCTCACCACTCTCACAGGGAAGAATTTCTTCCTCATATCTAATCTCAACCTGAATTTTCAGTTTAAGGCCATTCCTCACATGATCACAAGAAGAAAACTGGACAAAGTCAGACCCAAGGAGTAATATTAGAGGGTTTTATGGTTTCAGCTCATGAGACACTTAAGACTTGTAACCTTTCTTCTTGGGTTGGCATGGGATTATTTTTAAAGGCTGGATAATTCTGCAGCCTGGAGAAGCTGCACAGCCCTGCAGTAATGCAATCAATACAAGTTAAAGCCAGTGTGAAACATTATGTGTTTGTGAGTCAATTAGATTCATCCACCAGAGGTCATTAGATGATCAAATGACACTTTCCTACTGTCTTTATAAGTAAAGGTATCAGCATTCTGTGCTATAAAAAATGCATTCTCATTAATAATAAAAACCTTAAAGGAGAAATAGAAGTGTTATGAAGTAAATTATCATTCAGGGAAGTTCATGATTTTAAATAGCTTTGATAAGAAAACAAAAATAGGTTCTGGATAATATTACAAAGAGAAATTAGAATTCTCATGACATCTTATTCCAAAATGATGGGAGATACTTAGAAGGTAAGTTTGACTCTCCATTATTCAAATGACATATTTCTAATTGTATGGTCTGAATGGCATAAACTCTGCCAAGAAGGGCCCATGACTATATAAAATATGAGGTAATATGAGAAAGGTGCCTAATTGTGCTCGTAATGAGGTGGAATGAATCTCCCAGCTTTCATTGCATACCTTTACACCAATGGAAAACAGAAGTCCTTCTGCCAAATAAAATAAAGTGGATTTAGAAACAGAGAAAAACTTTCTTTTTTTTCCCTGTCTAGCTTCTCCTGAACCTCACTTTGACTTTTTCCTTCCCTTAGTTTCTCTACTTGTGATAGAACCTTTCTCTTTCTTCTCAAATGCCCTCTTATTTCATTTCACATATCACCTAAATGTAATATCCTTCTGTTCTGGCTTAAGTTCTTCGACTCCTCCATTTCTCATTTTGTCTTTACAATTTCATTAATTTGGGGCCTCTTCTTGCAGTCACTGCTGAAAAAAAAATGAGCATCATGCAGGATTATTAATGTATCTGAGGATTTCAGTTCTTCTGGGATCACTTGGGATTGCTTCTCAGTTACAGTTGTCCTCTTCAGTGTATTAAAATTGGTAGAAGATAATAGGAGATATTTGGGCTGGAGAAATTCATAATCTATCAAATACCTTTTATCTAAGTTTCCCTTAACATATCACCCTTCCCTTCCCACTAAGTGCCAGGTACATTGCTCACAAGAGAAGCAACACTTTAATATTTTTAAATATTTTAATCAAAGGGTGAAGTTAAAACTGCTCAGAGGGCTCTGGCAGCTGTGATTTGGGTTTGTAGCCATCTCTCAGGCAGTGGGATGAGCAATGAAGGCACAAGGAAAATGAGCTAAATCTTTCCTCTGTCCTGGGAAGAGAAATGATTTTGGTTCTTGTCTGAGATCTCCATCTTGCCTAGGAAATTGTGGTTCTTCTGAGTCATTTGGGAGTTTAGCTGGAAATGCCAAGTTTTAGCCACTTTAGCCTGAATAATTTTTCACTTTTAATCTCCATGTGTCATCTAATCTGTTACAAGGATTGAAACTGGGTACAGGGTCCCATCTGTTGCTGAACAAAGTGAGTGATTTTGCAGAGCAGAGAACAGAAATCCCAGGAAGGGGTGGGAGACCAGGGCATGCTGAGGATTCATACCCATGAATGATCCTCTGATGTCAAAGGGTTATGGGCAGAAGAGCTCTAGGATTGAATGTTTGGCACCTTCTGGTGGGCTCCTGGAATTTCTATGGTGGGCTTGCAGTCCTTGCACACTGAAAGCAAACCTACTGGAAGGAAGTGAAATTTATTTACCTCCCCAGTTCTTCCACAAGGAGTTTGATTCCCAAAAGTGCAGGACACCGCCAACAGAAAAGATGCAAGTCCACCTATAATATCACATTTAAATTAAAGAGCAATGGGAAAAAAGTTAAATATGGGGTGGGAAGGGAGGGGGAGAAGAAAGATTGAAGTCTGGAGGTGAGGGCAAAGCCACTCTGGATTCTGTAATTCAAACTTTTATTTGTTTAAATGTATAAAAGGAAGGAGAGGGAAATAGCTATCTCCTTACAGGTTAGCCATGCCTGAGGCTGCTGGTAAGAAGTTTAGGATCATGAACAGTCCCATTAGCTTCAGGAAAATGATTCAATTTAGCATCATCTGTGCCTGGTAACAGTGAGTTGAGTTGAGCTTGATTTGAGAAATAAAACAACAAATAATTGAGATATAAAGCAAATATTAGAGGTATGTATACATATGTACGGTGGTTTAAATTAGGCAGAAACTTTTGAATACTTAAAATCATCGAATTTTTAAGTTTGGAAAAGGTGTCTAAAATTATCAAGTTCAATCATTCACCCAGCACTGCCAAAGTGACCTGTAACCCATGTCCCCAAATGCCACATCCACACATTTTTCAACGCTTTCAGAAATGGTGACTCTACCCTGGGCAGCCTGTTCCAATGCCTGAATTTTTCATAAACCACCCAGAATATTAAAGTTTCACTTTCCCAGTCACAGAGTCACTGCCTTTTCTCTTTGAATTTGGCTGCAAACTGACAAATTCAGGAATGATCAATTCAGATTTTGTCCCCTATAACCTCTTAGCAGTGAGTGCCTGCAGCAATGAGCCTCAGTGCATGTCCAGGCAGTCTGGGTTGTTTTCTCTATTTTTGAGAATTCCTTAATCTGTGTGCCTTTATCTTGTTACTAGCTGTACAGGCAAGTGCTGCAGATCTGCTCTCTACAGTTTTTATCAGTGTCTAGGAAAAAAAAAATAAAGTTAATAAAATATGATCATCTCTAAACTCCAAACTAAATTTAGTCAGCTTTACAGTAAAGTTTCATTTCTACCTCTGGCCATTACTAAAACCACTCAGTGAATATAATAAAACCTTTCTATTTTTACCTTCTAAGTGTGCGATTATAGTAGAACTTCACTAATGGCAGCTTCCCCAGTCTGCACCACTTCTGGGGGACTCAAAAACTCCTTCCAGTTAATCTTCTACCCCTATGGCAGCCCCATCTCTCCCCACTTGTCTGTGGATTCTCAAAGATCACCTCTCCAAATGCTTTGCTAGAGACACTCTAGGAATAGTAAACACTCAGAGTCTGATAACCTGGCTTGGCTTACTGGAAGTTTAACAGGTAGTTTAGGCTATGAACACACAGAGGTTTTCAGAATTGAATCTTACAGAAATAGGGAGTACAGAAGTAAAACCCTAATCTCAGTTAGAAACTCACAATGCTTCACCTTCTCCAGTGACCAGATTCTAACTGGAGTCAGTGTAAAATGTTTCAGAAGGAGATTGCAAAGTGGATGATTTTAGGATTAATCTCCTACAGCAGGTATGGGATATTAGTTTATCTCTGTGTTTCTGAATTCTTGGTTGCATGCTATTTTTTGGTTGGTTTCTACACTGAAAAAAAAAAAAAAGAGGGTTAAACCAAAATCTCTCCTCACTCTAATGAGCTCTCTTGGGACCTCCAGCAATGTGTGTTATGTCATTTTAATGGGGCACAGCAATTTGCTGTATCAGAATAATGAAAGATAGACTCCTAAGGCTGGAAGGGACCTCAAGTGGTCACCTCTTCCATGGCCCAGCCCCAGGGCAGGATCAGATCTACCTGTGTTGTTTCTCAGAGCTCATCCTCTAACCTGTTTGTAAAGGCCTTTAATGAAGGAGATGCCACAGAAGGTCTGGTTTGAACACCAATAAACAGCATTATTTCATCCTGAACAACACATAAGTGACAATTTTTAAATAAAACATGCAAGCTGAAGCCAAAGAAGACGTGTGTAATTTTAATACTTTGGGTACATGGGGAAAAAAAAAAAAGAAAAAAAAAGAGACAAAAGAGAATTGTGAAATCCAGGAAAATAGTAAGAAATCATGCAAATAATCTAATGACTGGTGAATGAAACTGATTATGAACTGATGAACTGTTTGAATTGCATCAAGTGCAGTTTGACATAAGGAGTGTTTATGGGAGTGAAGTTTATAATTGAAACACAGAATTACAGAATGAGTTGGGTTGGAAGGGACCTTGAAGCTCACGTCATTCCATGGGCAGGGACACCTTCCACTAGTCCAGGTTGCTCCAAACCCCATCCAGCCTGGTCTTGGAAACTTCCAGGGATGGGTCATCCATAAATTAGCTCTACGTATGCAGAGGTATTTTGCTACAGTAATGGAAAGTGATACCAAATGTCATGGATTAATTATAAGTCAAATGCCTTCTTTTGTTAATTTTTTGCCTTTAAAACCCATTAGAGAGTCTCATTTAAACTCTTTCTTCAAAAATAAAAGACAAATTTATGTGTCTTATGTATCTCCCTTATTTATACACCAGTTTTTTGTCCTTTTATTGTTTTTAGTAGTATTTGCTAACTTTGTTTACATCCTTTCTATTCTCCTCTATTATTGCTGAGACAAGGATCAAAACTGAAATTCAGCTAAAAATGAAGAAATGGTGGGGACTCTTGTGGTCATGTCAAACATGTGGGGTTATGCTCCCTTCTTACCTCTATGCAAGTAGCAGTCACATTTTACCAATTTTTCATTAACAAAAAATTGATTGGGTTATTTATTTTGCCCTTGAAAAGCTTAAATAATCATGATTGCCCTTAGTCCCTTTGGTGGTGTATTGATACAGGCTATTTCCCATCTGCTTGTTCCCCCTCCCTGCAAACAGTTTTCTCATTTACTCTACCTCATGTCTGGTCTTTAAATATTAAAGATACTCCCCCCTCGCCTTTAAACCCTCATTTACTATTTTCACCTGAACAAGCTTTATTTTCTGGCTTTGAGGATGCTTAATTCCGTGGCCTGTATAATAAACAACATCCAGAGATGCCAGAAGATCCATCCTTTTCTGGGAGAGGTTACATTTGTCTCTCCCACGCAGTTTTTTTTCCTGGTTAGATTGAGCTTAGGGAAATCAGTCTTCCTCCAGGCAGGCAGGCAGGGTCTGGGTGAGGAGCGAGAAGCACATCCTGCCTGCAAATCACGAGCAGAATTAGGTCAGGAGGCCACGTGCACTGCACCCAGGCAAGCAGCAGTTTTAGCTCTGAGATCAATTCAGCATCATCCACCCGCACTGGGCTTGTTACAGCTTCGTGGCAGTGATGAAGGCTGGGAATTTCAAACTGCTTCCATGCAGGGAAGGGTGAACTGTTCCCTGGGATGGCCAGAGCAAGAGCGAGAAGCAATGTGACTCATGGGTTTATCACATGAGGTGGGTGTGGGCTCCTGCCCCTGTTCAAAGGGTTCTTTATTTTACATTAAATGGTTATTTCATATAACAGAGAAACAGTGCTGGGAGCAAGGGCTGGAGCAAAGGCCTCTGTGCTGAAAATGTCATCCCCAGTATCAAAACTTTCCTTCCCTCTGCACTTCTGAGTTAGCGGGGTGAAAAGAACAGAGCTTTTCTGTGATGCATGAAGGAGGAAACACTTTAGCACATCTTTATAAACACCCAGCTGAGATACTGGCTGAAGATTTAATTGGCAACTGGTTTGTTAGCAGTGAACTTCTCTTGGGAGTATGAGGTGGGAAAGTCCTGTATCAAGGACCTTCTTGGTGCTGTGGGATTGAAAGGGCCAGGGGCTTTATAGACAAGATGTGGGGTCTTTTGAGGAAGAGGAGTGAAACAGAGTGAAGAGGAAAGCAGTAAAAGCAATTTGTAGGAGGACATGAAAGGTAAAATGAGATCCTCACTTACCTACAAGCACAGACACAGCCCTGATGTATCTCTCTTCAGAAGCATTCCTGCCCATGGCAGGGGGTTGGAGCTAGAGGATCTTCAGGGTCCCTTCCAATCCAAACCATTCTTTGATTCTATGGTTAACATTCCTGTGCAAAAATATGAGAATAATGTATTTAATTTTAACCTCTTATTAAACTAAGTTTAGGGGTTATTACATTTCACAGGGATTTGTGGTGACTCTACCTCTCTCATACTTTGAACACAATTTGTCGGAAATATTTTCAATTTGGAACTAGAGATTCCAGGTTCAACCCAAAACTGAACAGGCTCCCCAGGGAGTCACAGCTTCAAGGCTGCCAGAACTCCAAGAGTATTTGGACAACTCTTTGAGTCACACAGTACTGTTGGAGTTGTCCTGTGCAGGACCAGGAGTGGAACTCAATCATCCTTGTGGGTTCCTTCCAGTTCAGGACTTTCTATGATTCTTTAAAGGGTCAAAGCCTGAACAATTTGTGTGAAAGAAAAAGCTTATTGTTTTTTCTTTCAGGCTTTTCAAAACCATCAAGTGGCAAAGTCAAAACATGATGTAGTCAGTTTCATCACTGCTTCTTCACTTTCAAGGCACTCTTGTTTCAGAAAGCCTGTTCTGATGATGATTACGATAATAATAATAATAATAATAATAATAATAATAATAATAATAATAATAATAATAATAACCACAATACTTCCTATTATTTAAAAATAATTTGAAGAAGCAATGAAATTTGCTTGGTACAGGGCTGCACTTGTCTTCAGGCAGACAAGAAAGCAGACTCCTAATTTTGACACCAGAACCATCTCTCTTCCCTGCTAAATCAGAAGCCTGGAGCTGCTGAAGGATATTTACACCTATTTGAACAGAAGCAATATCTTATCACCATATGATGACAGACAGTAAATAATAGTAGCCACATGTGATAAGGATGTCTTGCAAAATATGCATATATGTGTCTATATATCTCTGTATACCTATAGGGTAGGTATATACCTATGTAGTTCCTAATATCTTATGTGTAGTACCTATATAGTAATTCAAATCCTGTACATAATTCTGGGAATTTCTGTGTCTTTATATGCATACTATATATCTATATCTATACCTATCTATCTCCATATATATATATATGTAGAACTATATATCTCTATTTACCTGCAACTATCCAGCTATAAATATATATACTCAGTGGCAGGCACTCGTATGCAATTTACATATTAACAATGGATTCTATTCTGTGAAACATCTGTGTAAACACTGAGTTACTCACTGACCTCATTGGAAAGGCGGAGAACAAACTCTGGCCAAATATATTCAACAGACACGAAAAGAACCTGGAATGACAGGTCTAAATTCAGCACCATTAAAATACAAAAACCAGGGGGGTTAAAAGAAGTCAGATGGTCGGCACCAGAGCTGGGTTATGTATTATGCATGTGCTTCATACAGTTCTGTGTGTCGGTGGATTGGTATCCAAAGAAATAAGTTAAAGTTGTGACCTGTCTGCTTTTGATTTACTGAGGTCAAAGAGAGCGGATACCTCTTCTTCACGGAGAGTTATGTATGTAAATCACTGCCCAGATAAGCCAAGTGTGGGCAGTACCTCCTTGTTACTTGGGAAAAAATTCCTGCTTGGCTCCCGATTGCTGCTGCCTCTGATGACGGATTCGCTGGACTTTTCCCTTTTTTTTTTTTTTTCTTCCCCCCTTTCCTTTTTCCTGGGGGAGTTTTGCAAAAAGGTTTATTCACTGAAAGCCTGGATGTGAGTGTTTCCCCCTCCTGAGCAGTGGCATTGCTGAAAGGAACAGAAAACGAGCTCCATGTGAGTGTCAGCCGAATTCTCGCAACAGCTCTGCCACGGTGAATGAGAGTCCTGGGAAGTGTTTGTAGCCTAACACACACACAAAAAAAAAAAAAATAAAAAAAAAAAAAAGCAAAAAAAGGGGGTTGGTATCTGGGCCAGAGGGTGAGAGCTGTTACATGTGTCCCTGTCTCCTGCTGCTTGGGGCCACCAGAGTTCAGGGAATAACAATAAAGAATTCGAGAGCAAGAGGCACGTGTGCTGCAGCTGATTCCGCCCGCTCCGAGCCGAGCCATTCGTCGTGCCCCCTGCAAATGAGTTATCGGGAGCCGGCAGATGGGACTCCGGGTGTGCCTGTGCCTGCCAGACAAGGGGACTTTGGTGTCACTTAACTTCTGCTTCATTGTGGCAGCAGCTCTTTCTGTGGCATCGTCTCACTCATGGCTTTTTGAATACGTCAGGCTTTCTCTGGAGAAGTAAGTGTGAGAGCTGAAAGAGGAAAACAAACAAACAAAAGGGATCGAGCCCCAAACATTCAGCAGACGCTGGTAATTGCATTTACTGTGACACTTTTGGCATTTCCTCTTCTTAAAAGGGGAAAGCTGCATCTGAAGTGACAGTGGGAAATAAAGACAGGGTTTAAGTGTTGATCTTTTGTTTTAATGGTGGCTGTGGTGGATAGATGCAAGGCAAAGCCTGTGGGTGTCACTGGAAGAACTCCAAGCTTGAGTTCAGATTCAAACGAGAATAAAGAAATAATGTGGGATTAATCCTTCCAGCTTTAGCTAGACAGAAGTTAAATATATAAAACATTCCTAGATGTTAAGAAGAAATTTTTCCCTGTGAGGGTGGTGAGGCCCTGGCACAGGTTGCCCAGAGAAGCTGGGGCTGCCCCTGGATCCCAGGAAGTGCCCAAGGTCAGGCTGGATGGGAAAATCCTGGGATAGTGGAAGGTGTCTCCACCCACGGCAAGGGGTTGGAACTGGATGATCTTTAGGGTCCTTCAAACCCAAACCATTCCACGATTCCATGATCCAGTTTGTTCTGTACAGCTGTGGAGGACACAGGGCCAGAAGGGAGCAGGTTCAGTTCAGGAGGCAGCTCTCCCTCTCACAGCTGGTTTAGAGGTGAAGCTGTGAGCTCAGGCCCCTCACCTGACATGTACATCCCAAACTTGAGGGAGACAGGGGTCATATTTGATGCTGGCTCCCATTTTAGTCAGGTTATTAGCCAAGTTTTCCTTTTCTGTTAGCAGGATGAGCACTGGGAACAAAAGGCAGGAGCAGTGGGCACTGTGGCACATGCCTGTGAACGCTTTTATTGGGGTTAATGGTGCCACTTGCAGATTAAAAGGCTGCAGGAGCTCAAACATGTGCACATTCCCATGGGCTTTGTGTCTATCCTGGGAAAAAACTGCCCCTGTGTCAGGATTACAGGGCAGCAAGCCATTAGTGTAGCAGGGCAGTGAATAAGCAGAAAGGGGCTGCAAATTTTCAACAAAATCTTTAGAAAGGGTTGGCTGTTTGTTGAATCCACAGGTTTTCTCAGGAAAAAAAATAATTAGCTAGATTAATATTAAAGTAAAATGAGAGGACAGTAGGGATGTCAGGAAGTACAACAACAGCGCTCTTGGACTTTACTAAATTTTTGAAAAGGATTTTTTTTGGTCAACAGACATTTTCAGTTTTGAATTGAAAAGCAATTTGTATTAAAAGGAAAGACTGAAAAGAAGAAATATTTTAGATCTGTTAAAATGAAATAGTTCAATACACTAATCCATGCCTGGAACCATTAGAATTTCTTTTTTTTCGCAGTAAGTTTCAGAGGGGTCAAAGACTTATGGTTTTATTTAGTCTTCTGAAGATTTGGCCTGCATCTTGGTTAATAATCAGACAGATCAGGAACTTCACTATATCCTTGGATTAAAGCAGTTGGGCAGACTGAATTATTACTGGTTTTGAGTTTGACGGATACATGGGCATACTTGTAAATGTATGTAGTGCCCTGATGGGCAAAAAGGGGAAAAAATCTATTACAAAATATAATAAAAAAAAATAAAATAAAAAATAAAAGAAAATAAAAATGCTTTGCATCATTCAAACCCCTTCCCTGAACACTTACTGTGAAAATGTCCATCTACTCAAAAAAGCTAATCTTCACTCTGAAGCAGTTTCAAAACATATTCTCCAAGCCATCATAATAATTCATGCTATCTACCCTCTTTTCATATCAACTTCTGCAGCATAAGGAAATGGCTGTTTCTTTGTGGTTAAACCTGCAAACTCATCCTATTATAAAATTACTGGTTCTACCCTGACTGCTTTAGAAAATTAGTTTGGTTGGCAAATTGTTGCATTTATTCTCAGGATCAAGAGAATCATCTAAATTTGAAGAAAGCACTGACTTTTTTCTTTTTCAGTTTTATTAAAAATTACCTTGAATATTGTATTTACTTCTCTTATCTCCATTTCTTTAGCCCTAAGGAGGAATATCATCAGTTTGATTCTAATAATGCCTAGTGGGTCTGCTGTAAAAACTCTTTGTAAAAATGATCTCTACCCAAAAGACAGCAGCTTAAAAAGGAGAAGCAGATAAAGTATGATTAGAGCTGGTTCTCTTTTTCCTGAAATATAAACAAACCTTGATATCAAAAGCCACCTTCTCCTTAAAATGCTGACTTGTCGGACCAATCCTATTTAAATCTTCATGGAAGGTATTATCAGAATACTTTATAAAATTTTATTGCATATTGAAAAACAACTGTCAGAAGTTCTTTTTTTTTTTTTTAATGTACTTTTTCTTTTGGGAAAGAAAAGGTTCCAATGGACAAGTAAATGCTTGGTTCTTTGGATGTCCCATCCCTGGAAGTGTCCAAGGCCAGGGTGGACAGGGCTTGGAGCAACCTGGGATAGTGGAAGGTGTCCCTGCCCATGGCAGGGGGTTGGAACTGGATGAGCTTTAAGGTCCCTTCCAACCCAAACCATTCTGTGATTCTGTGATGATTCTATGAAATTTGTGTCTCACCCTTGGTGAGACAATAAAAATAACAGTAGAAGAATAAAAGAAAAATTCTCTTTCCCCCCATCCTGGGACAAGGATGAAAGAAACATTGACTTAAATTGGGAACTCAGCATGTGGGACACCTTTGTATTTTTTCTTTCCTTTTACCTAAAAATCAGGAAGTGAATGTTGCCAGAGGTGCTTTAGGGATCATCAGTTCAACCTGGTGTGACAAATCCTCACTTTTCTGGGGAGGATTTTTTTTTTAAATGGCCACATTCAGATGACCTGATGGCTCTGACACTCCCAGCTCCCCATGCACCTCACCTGGTACTGAGTCCCAGCTTGCAGCTGGGGACAGTGCTGTGCTCCCTAATTATGAGCATGAATAAATCCAGGGAAAGCGTGGTACCATTTAGCTGCAGAGAAATGCTCAGCTCTGACAGCTCATTAAAGAAAGCACCATCTTTAAAGGAACTGATGCAAAAGAGAACATATGAAGCTTAACCCTGAGGTGGATTTGGCAAGGCAGAGCAATGCCAAATGTCCTTTATGGATTGCACTAAGGATCTGTGGGCTGCAGTAAATGCCAGGTCAGGTGTGTGGAGTCTGTGGCCTGTGATGTGTTTGCAGTGGATGGCAACCGGGTTCAGCAGAAACATTAAATAAACTGGAATTTCCCTGAATAAGGACCAAACTGGTGGAGAGGAACATTAGGACACAGTAGGTCAGACAAATGATAAAGAAATTATGAAACTAAATATGCACTCATATCAAAGGTCCTCCTGATATGTCACTGGTCTGTTGAACAACTTTGGGCAAGACACTTTGATAGATAAAACCACATGTCTTTACATGAGACTTCTGCTCCCAAATCATGTAGGTGCTTCTGAAAATCATACTTTCACATCCTTCTACTTAATTTCCCAACCACTTAAATTAATATCTGGCTATCTGGTTTGTTATGGGGTTTCTATTTTTTGGGTTTGGGTTTGTGTGTTTGTGTGTGTGCGTGTGTGATGGAGTTTTTAAATCCAAACTTTGAATTTTACATAAAATAAAGATCACTTTAACATGAAAAATTGCATTAAACAAGGAAATAAATATTTTAATTCAATAATGTTAAAATAGCGTGCTTTGACACTTCAATTTCACCATTATTTTCTCTCTTTTTCTCTCTATTTTTTTATTTCATTTTTATTACAAAATGAGCATTTGTAATAATTATGATTCATTTCAGAAAACACATAATTAAAATTCATGTTAGCAATAAGATTGTTTTTCAACAACCAAGCAAATATCTGAGCTGACCCAGAAGCTACACAGATGAATTTAACACTTCATAACATTGTCAGGCACTAGAACTCATTTTTGTCTACTGTTCAGTCTTCAGAGTGTCTCTGGCCATCTGGAACTGTCTCCCAAAATGTTTGGGCCTGGCTCAGGAAGTGGAACTGGTCATGGATCTTTCCCATAAGAATTCCTGTTACTGTCATCCATGGTTTCAGAGGTTCAGAAGATTAAAGAGTTTGGTGCAGGATTTCCCACGACAGCCAGTCTCAGCCCTGAACAACTGCCTGGAGTGTGCCAAAATACAGGCAGCACCAAAATTATTTTGGAAGTTTTATTTGCTTTCATAAATGTATTGTGGTGTTTTACTGCTTTGCATCCTGCAATACTCTCAACTCTCAGCCTAAATTCACTAAAACAGAGAAATCCAGCCCTGGCAAAGGGTCCTTGGCTGTGATCTGTACTCAAAAGCATCAAGGGTTAAAGTTTGATTTCAGCTTAATTTTACTGCCTTGCAATAGTTTGGGTTTTTTTTTTTTTTTTTTTTTTTTTCCCTCTAACTTAATTTCTCTCTGTCCACACAGGGGGAGAAAATCAGTTTTGACCTGTAAGCTGTTCCAAGCTCTAGCACAGGCTTCCTCCCTGACTTTGGACAAATTGGCTAATCCTGTACAACAGCTCCTCCATGTCACCAAAAAACAAGCAATGAGCAGCCACTGTCAAGATGGATTTTATAGATTTCCTTACAGGTGTAGTTAGGAAATGCACAGACTGACAGGTAGGCACCCACATAAAGTTTGAATGATACCACACATTGGTAGAGGAGTTTTGTTTCTTAAGGAAATCTGAAAGGAACAGAGGGAGGATATCTTAGAATCACAGAAGGATTGGGGTGGAAGGGACCTTAAAGATGATGTCATTCCAAACCCATGCCATGTACAGGGACACTTATCCCAGGTTGCTCCAAACCCTGTCCAACCTGGCCTTGAGCACTTCCAGGGCAGCCACACCTTCCTGAGCAGCCATCTGGGGCCATCCAGTGCCACCTCCCCTTGTGAAGGTGCAGAGGCTGAGGTTACAACTGGGTGCATAATCTTGTACATCAAATATCATCTTACAGTTGCAGGGCTGTGCCACTCTGAAGAATGATAAGGTTTGTATTGATCCTGTATCTATCTGTCAGTCCCATAAGAATGCCTTGGATGCTCCAGGGAATTGAGGATGGCAGTCTATGCACGTTTAGGCAGTTAAACTGGATCCTCCATGAGAAGATGGCCATGGCAATCACATGTCCCTCCCGTATCCTCATTTTCACAGAAACAGTATTTAAGCCCCAGTTGATGGAATTTTCTACTTTATTCACAATCAATACTTTACATTTTAATACTCAGCATCTTATTCAGTAACTACCTGCACTTTTCTAAATTAGTTGAGGGTTTAGGTTGAAAAGTTCTCTTGGAGATAAACTTCATCATCTAATCATGCATCTTCTCACTGGTTTTGATTTTGCCAACTTGAATTTTACTCTTCTTTTCACACTGAGTGACTAAATTGAAGTTTTTCAGACACTTGGCTACTGAGTGTTTTACAGGCATGCTTAGTGTCTTATTAGGTGTGTATGTACCAAAAAAAATTACATACACACATATATTTATATTTCCTAAGATGCAAATAATATATTTCATTTATATATATATATATATATATATATATATATATATATATATATATATATATTAAAATGAAATTATTTGTGTATATACTATGAATGGATGGTAAGGTACAGACAGATATGGATATGACCCAAACAATATTTTATGTATTACTGTAGAATAGGTAATTGCCAAGTATTAGACTCAAAGTCTAATTCAGCATATTATTTTGCACTGGCTTGACTAATAAGTCTATTGTAAGGGCTGAAAATGTAATGAAAACCCTCAGCAAGAAGTTAATGAAAAGTGGAATTCCTTTGAATAATGTGGAGAATGGTACAGCTGTCCTAGTGAGATCCTCTTGCTTATACCACACTGCAAAATAAAAGTTGGAAGTTCTCATTATTGCTTTGAAGGAAGGTTATTGTGAATAGCAGGTTATAATTGCATTTGCAAAATATAATCAGTTGATACCTCTTTGAAATGAGGGCACTCAGTTAGAAACTGAGGGGCACAATAAAACCTCATCTTAGTGAGAACATACTGGGGTGGAGAAACCACCTTAGGGGAAAGAGGAATAATACAGAGGGGCACACAGGGAATACACTGGCAAGAGATGTGAAATAAAATTCAACCTGATAAACTCAAGGTAAAACACCCTGAATGAAAAAAAAAAACAAAAAACACCAATTCATGCAAAAAGATTGTGAGGCAAGTGAGACTCAGGCAAAAAAAAAAGGCAAAATTATTTGACATAACAGTGATCTGAAAAATAGCCATGAGGTTGTGTCAGGACATAGAAAAGAAAATGTTTTCAGAGATAACATTACAAAGCTTCTAACTCATTTCCTTGTAGCATTCACCAAAGGGAACCACACAAATTTTAAGTCCTGCTCCAACACTGAGTGAAGTCACTGGCAGCTTTGATGGACTCGTCAAGTTGGGAATTTTGCCCACACCTTGTTTGGGCTGGATGGGTTCACTCAGGAAGAGAACTCAGAGCTCTGCCTGTGTGGTAGTGAAGAACAAGGCTGAGACATCACTGAAGAGGCTGGGGAGGGCTGTCTTATGAGGACAGATATGAAAAACTAATATCGATGTAGCTTGGCTAGGAAATGACTAAAAAGATATAGAAAAATTGCCTACAGTCATCTGAAAGGTTTAAATGCCAAAGAAGGTGAAGAATTATTTAGGGTGTGGACATTGCCATGAGCAATGGAATTAAATTAATTAAAAGAACGTAGAAGCTGACTACCAGAAGGGAGAAAAATAGTCCTAAAGTGACTTTTAAACAACCTGTCACTGGTGGAAGCTCCATTAATAGGGTCATTTAAAATTGAAAGGAAAAAAAAAAAAAAAGGAAAAAATCCTCATGGGGATAATTCTTCAAAAGCCAAGGTATGCAACAATGTGATCTAAAGACTTTAAGGACAGAGGAGATCATAATAATGCACTTGTTACACAGAGGTCAGGAAAGAGAATTCTAATGGCCCCTTCTGGCCTCGTGCACTCTGAATTTACAGAGGTGGACAACAACTTCAGGCCAGCTCTCAAAATTGTCACTGAGGTAAAGCTCCCAGTGGGCCTGAGACTGACAGCTGGTTTTGTGTGGAATGGGAAGGGAGCATCCCAGAAACATTGATCTTCGCCTCCTCCCTGCACACATGGCCATATTTTTCTTTTTCAACCAAAAGGCTGTGTTCTGCCACTGAATTGGTTATCATTGGCACAGTATTTATGTATGAAGACCACTGAGGGAATCCAGTGGGTTTCAGCCTGGCTGGGTTAGTACAAACTGAAGTTTATGCTCTTTATTTCCCTGGGTTCATGACTGCATTGACTGAACTTTTCATCCTCCAGAACTGCCCTCTCACCCTACACAGTCAATCACTCCAAGCAGAACAGGAGCACTGAAGCTGGGAATATTGGACGCAGGCAAGAAAATACTATAAACTGTAAATCAAAGATGATGTCTAGTTTATGAGAATTTTGCCTGAAGATATATTTTTTATTCCCAAAAGCCTCTTTGCTAAAACATTTATTACTGATCCTAATTCCTCTTGCAAATTTAGTTAATACTCATAGATATCTTTTGCATACAGAGCAGCACACATGCAGCTACACTAATGTCTCTCAGCTGCTGATGGAGGCCTGAACAGAGCAGACTACAAAGTGAAGCTGAGAAGGAAGACAGTTGAGAGGAATGTGCATCAGAAAATAAAAATGTTGCTACTTGTGGAAATAATTTGCTTCTAGTTCAATTTCTATTGTTCTAATTAGACATGCCATGAATGTACTGTAGCCACATGGGTTTCCTCAATCATCCAAACCTGACTGTAAAGTTAAAAGGTCACCAATATTGTGGAATAGAAGAATAAGGCATTGACATGACTTTCATATCCTAATTTTAGTTAAAATCTTAACACAAAGGGTATTTCCAGCCACCACCAGCATAAATTAATTGTTTCCTCCCTAAGCAGCCTTGGTCTTCCTTTTCTTTGCATTCCTTTTTGTGTAATCATTGAATCATGGATGTATTTGGGTTGGAAAGGACTTGAAAGCTCATCCAGTTCCAACCTCCTGCCATGGGCAAGACATCTTCCATGATCCCAGGTTGTTCTAAACTCCATTCAACCTCTCCTTGGACACTTCCAGGGATGAGGAAGCCACAGCTTCTCTGGGCAGCCTGTGCCAGGACCTAACCACACTCCAAAGGAAAAAAAATTCCCCCTTTTTTTTTGGTTTAAAGCCACTACATCTCATCCTATCTGCTCTTGTCAGAAGTCCCTCTTCATATTTTTTGTGAGCTCCCTCTAAGTATTGAAAGGAAAAAAACACTTTTCAGAAGTCAAGAGCCATCGACCTACACAGGTGGGAAAACCAGCTGAGTGATGAGAGGTTCAGGAATCAGGGACTTAGCCCTAGCTCTGAGCAACCTTGTCTCACTTAAATTGCCCAGTGCAAATGATCTCTGTTTGGCAATCCCAAGTGGTACTGGGCTGGAAAACTGAGTAAGATGAGAGTCTTTGTTACAATCATAAAGTTTGCATACAGGAGCATGTTATATCCCAGTTCAGGAAGGGAAGACCTCTAGGTAAGTCCCAGCAAATTCACCTGGAAAAAGATTTTGTTGTCAATATCATCAAAATAAAAAGGTGCTGACAACATGCAGGAATTATTCCAAGAACAAGGAGATCAAAGCTGGGAATTGTGGTATTATCAGGAACAAGTACAAGGGTAGAACAAATAAAGCTTTGCTCATAGATAGTTAACAGAAGCATAATAACAGCATGCAAATATTCTGAGTGTAACTGTCAAGGCTTGAACAATGAGTATTTAGGAACTGAAGAAAACTTTCTTGGGATACACTGGGATAACAAGTGAAGCTGAAGGGGTGAAATAGCATTTAAATGGTGAACTACAATGGGCAATAGCTCCCAATTCAGGGGAATTTTAAATTTCCAGAATTTAAAAGTTCAGGTCAATTAAGTTATCCATGTTGTTAGTAAATGGGGATAGCAGCTCATTTGGAGAAAATAAAGCTGGTTATCTTAAAAATAATTGAAAACCACTTCCTTGAAAGAAAATCCTGCCTGTAGTCTCTGCATTGTTGAGTAGATACTCACACCAGTACAATTCCAGTTGTGTTCATTGCATAGGCACAGGAAAATTTCAATGAATTGGTGTTTCTCTTGCTGCTATATGAGATTTCCAGAATTTTGGCTCAGTTATGACACTATTATCTCAGTTTGATTAACCCATGAGAAGTGTGTTATTGTTAGGACTCTGTGGGCTGAGAAAGAACGGAAGTATTACCACCCAGACATCTTGTTTGAACAAGGATAAAGATAAAAGAAATCTTTTTGAGATGCTATCTGATGCTGGAAAAGTATCAAATCTGTGTGCACAAACTGAAAGTGGCTTATTTAGCCAGTGGGTAACGTTGTAAGAGTCCCCACCCTACTGATTAAATCTCCAAGTTTGGAGTCCTGCAGAAGAAGGAGTTGATGTGCACTTGGAAGAAGAAAAAGGAAAGGAAAAGAAAAGGAAAACAGAAAAGAATGGAAAAGAAAAGAATGGAAAAGAAAGAAAGAAAAGAAAGAAAAGAAGAAAATATTTTTAGTTTTCAAACATAAACTTGCAAAAAGAAATTATTAGAATGAAATGTTCCTGTCAGGGGCAAGATTAGTTTCTTCTTTAAAAATTGAAAGAATTTATCTGGGGGATAATACCCAGTCTTGAGAATAGTCACCCTAAGAGCAGCCAGGCTGGAGTCTATTCTGGTGCTTTTTTTGTGGTGATTTTTAGGATCACAGAATCGTGGTAGCCAGAAAAGACCTCTAAGATCTGTGTGTCCAACCATCAACACAGCACTGCCAGGTCAACCACCAACCCATGTCCCTGAACACATCTACACATTTTTGAACACTTCCATGGATGGTGACTCCACCACTCTCCTGGGCAGCCTGTTGCCATGCCTGACCACCCTTCCAGGGAAGAAAATTTTCCTAATATTCAATCTAGAACTCAATTTAGTTCATGTACAGTGGATGTTGACTAGAGAGAACAAGAGATGGAATAATGGATTTTATGAAATGTTAGATGAGACAAGGCACGTGTCAGGTCCTTCACCAGCCTGTCCTATATACAGGTTGGAGAATTTCTTTCAGTGATTTCTGGGGCAGAAGGACCAGAGAACACCCCTTTATCTGGGTTGTGCTGTCGGTAGCATCATGGGATGAAGATATTTTGTGAAAGAGTCAAGGGCTGCTCTAGGGTTGGAAAGAGCAGATGAGCCCCACAGCTTGACACCTTGCCCTGACACCCAGGTCCCTTTTCTCCATTCCTTCTGCCACTTCTGCCTCCTCATCAGAGAGAGAAATGAGTACCACTTTTTTGGAGGAAACTGTTTTGGAGAAGGGCTAACTAGGAATAAGCTGCTAAAGAAATGTAAAGGTATGAAACAAGCCAAAATTCAGCCCAGCAGGTGCTCCACCCATTGGCTTCATTTTGCTAAACCCCACCTTGTGCAGTCTTTGTAGGTAAGAATCTCCACAGGTATAATTTTTATTTTGCTTTTCTTCCTTGTGCAGATGAAATGTGGCCCATTTCCCCGGGTATGATCTCACAGATCCTTATCAAATCATTTCTTTGTGATAAACAAAGGCGATTACATTTCTCCATTCTATTTCGAGCCACTATTTCAAGACCTGATGATGGACATGGACCTGAGAAGAGGTTCCTGGCCCTCATGATCAGAGTGCTGCAGTAGATATTAACCATGACAGGTAAAGCCTGCTGAAAACTCTTCAAATCCCTTCTTAAAACTTGCATTTTATTTATTTTCCATATAATCAGTGCTAATCTCTTCCGGCACCTAACACTTTTCCCGGGTACACACTCCTGATTTCACTGTGCCCTCGGGCTCTAACAGCAACCAAGCAAATGCTTCACCTCAGGTTGTGTAGGTGAAGTCTCTCATTGCCAAAAAGTTAATTTTAGCAGTGCCTTCTGTGAGATGATCACTTCTAAGACACCCACAGCCTGGGATAGGCTGGATACCACTGTTACCCACACCTGGAGTTCTGCCCACTCATTCTCATCATCTGAGTCTCTCTTCTTTCTGAAAGTAAGGTTTTTTTAATTCAACTTCTAACTGAAATAGGGTATTTAGATGCATCAACACCTTTGTGCCAAGGTATTGCACCTGGTTTTTAGGCTCAGGTGTCATTCATTATATCTTCTCTTCCTGTGTGGATGTTGCAGATGCTTTACTGGGCCACTACCAGAATTACTGGCCTGGATTTAGGCACCTGTGTAACCCTCCTAATATCAAATCACATAGCCTTAAATTCAAAGCAAACACAAGGTAAATCTAAAAGACATTTCATTTCTTTCAGTAATTTGTTATGGTTTATAAAATTTCTATCAAAGTAGTATATGTAATATATTTTTCTCCATGTAATCTGCCATAAATCACACTGAAGATTAATTTTTATAATACAGATTTTAAAATTTTTTCTAGATGAAGTTCAGTTAATTTCATTTCACTTTCAAATGTGATATTTCATATAGCTGATCAGAGCTAATCCATTGGAAATCTTACTCTATTTAATGGATAGGAATAGCTACTTTCAAAAGGTAATTTATCTTCAAATTTTAGATATCTACTTCAGGATGAGAAAATACACAACCCTGGAGTATTTTTTCCCAATTTTGACTGGGGAGAGGATTTGCTGTGACTGATCTTAGCACAGAAATTTAAATTGCAATGACCTACCTTCAGTCAAATGAATCTCACTCCTAATGTTTGATAAAATAAGGAAACCAGGATGAAAGAATTATGGGGAAAACTAAGATCTGAAACACCATGCAGAGATACCTGAGCTAAATACCAGTCCAAATGTGACTGGATCCTGGAAGCACAGAGGTGCTGGGATGACAGAGGAGCTCAGATCAGTGTAGTGAAGTCTCAGTGGAAGCACTATTCTCCATATGCTGGTAATGGACCAGGAGCTGATGATTTTTGAAGGATGATTTTGAGGCAGATGTTCACCTCTGCAAGCCTTCAGTTTAGAAAATGCCCAGTACCTCTTTTTTATGATAGAAGAAAAACTACCAAATTTTAACTTGTATCAGTATAGAGGACTAGCTTTAAATTAGCATTCTTATGGAATCACAGAATGATTTGTGTTGGGAAGGACATTAAAAATCATCTCATTCCAACCACAGCTCCCTTCCTCTATCCCAGGTTGCTCCAAGCCCTGCCCAGCCTGGCCTTGGACATTTCCAGGGACCCAGGGGCAGCCACAGCTTCTCTGGGCAGCCTGTGCCAGGGCCTCCCCACCCTCACAGGGAAGATTTCCTTCCTAACACCCTTTTTCCATAATTTCTTTTTTTCCCTCTGAAACCGTGTGGCTTTGCCACAGCCTTTTAGCAGGTGACTGATTTCTGCCACTAGAGGTGGTTGCACCTCACTGAAAATAGAAATAATTTGCTTGGATTGTGATATCAAACCAAAATCAACTTGGTAGCCTTTTACTGGGAATGAACAGGATTTGTGCTCACTTATTGCAGAGGAAAATTTTGTCCTCAGGTTAAATTCACATTCTAAATGACCCGAGACCAGGATGTTAAAGGAAACAAAATATGATAGAACATAATGATGAGTAGGTGGTTGAAAGCTTTCGTACTTAAAACAAGGATGAAAATTCTAAGTTATAGATAATTTTCCAATATTTAGATAAAAAAAAAAAAAAAACTAACAGAGGATCTATTTTACTTCACTGGAAGGTGTGAAGTGAAAATTGAAATTAGTGTTGATGGTTTTTTAACTGATGTATATTTTTTAGCTTGAAAAGAAAAGTCAAATAGATTTCTTCCTATGAAACTTATGGATTTCAGTAATTTTTTTAATAAATAGTTTTTGAAATAGTCTTATGATTACAAATCTGTAAATTATGCAGATACAAAAACATGAGATATAGTTCATTTTGTGACTGTTCTATCTTAGAGGTGAGTTCACAGTGTCCATAGTGTCCATAGTTCCTGAACACCCAGTTCTGAGAGGTTTCACCAAATGTTTCAACACTTAATGTTAAAAATATAATTGAGGGGAGGCACATTTTTTGGCAGCCCCCACTGCATGCTCTTCTGTAACATTGTAAAATGACAGCATTGATTAAAGAACCAGAGCATTGTAAAATAACAGCATTGATCAAAGAACCAGAGTGACTCACCAACAAACGCCAGCCCAGTTCTGGGATCTTACAGCACTTATCTGTTAGAATATCTTCTAGGAAACTCTGGTAGTGGAGTGAAATTTTTTCCTCTTGTTACATGTGGTTAAGGGCAGGAAAGCCCCACTGCTGCAGCCCTCAAAAACAACTTTACCATATTCATTAGGCAGCACAAGGGCCATGGGAGCAGGGGATGGCTGCGTTCCTCGGGAGGAAAGGTAGGATCTGACATTGCCTCCAGGAGACTTTTAATTCGGAGGCACAAACAATTTGATGGCCATTAAACGTAACAGCTGGCAAAGGGAGAAGCCAAGAGGGAGCACAGAGCCAAGGAGAGAGATTTCTGCTTTCCTGGGATGAAGTGTGAGGGAGTTCACTGATACTCCATGCTGGGTGTCCAAGGGATGGTAACAGCAAGAGAGACGCTCTCACATGAGTCACCCTCTGTGTCTGCGGCGTAACAGTGATGGAAAGTGAACTTTTTGTGTTATGGGCTGGCAGAGGTTGTGCCAACTGCAGAGTTTGGATGCTGGAAGCAGCAACCAAGCTGGCAGATGAAGCAATGATTGGGTTTTACATCCTTAACCAGCTCCTGTTTAGGGGGAGGGAAAGGGGATCCTGCTCTATCTTGATGATTTGGCTGCTTTAAACAAAGCTGTGATTCTTGGGGATTAGGAGATTGTTGTGTCAGAGCTCCCTTTTCATTTCTGCATCTGCTTTTAGTGGCTGTCAATCACTGTTTAGACACTAAATCTGGTATAATCCTTCAAACATTTTTCTTCTTCTTTAAACACAGTAAATGCCTCATCCCTGCAAGTGTTCAAGACCAGGTTGGATTGAGCTTGGAACAACCTGGGATAGTGAGAGGTGTCCCTGGCCATGTCAGGGATGAGCTTTAAGGTCCTTTGCAACCCAAACCATTCCGTGATTCTGTGACATAACCTGGAGGTTTTAAGACAGAAACTGCTGCTTTAGAAATGGGCAGTGTTGGTGTCCAAGCATGGTGTTCACCTGTGGGCTATAAATCAGCGTCTGCCTTCACAGGCCTTCCAGTTTTAGTGCTGGAGTTAAGAAAAGCAGTGCAGGATTGCTGTTATTTTGTATTCTCACCCATAGCTTAGTGAGATTCATTCTGGAGAACAAAGATTTGGACACAAAAGTTCAAAGTCTCAAGTGTGAGTCTGCTCTACACCACTGAGGCAATGTAAAAAGGAGTAAAATTTGCATTAAATATCCTTTTGCTCACTCTTTTTGTCCTTTTGCACTACTAGAGAGGTATTAGGAGGCCTTAGCATATATGACAATCAGTTTTATCTGCTTTTTTAACTCCCTGTTCTGCATACTTGAAATGATGAGCAGTGGGAAGTGAAATCTGAAGAGAAACACACTCCTCCTGTGTCCTCCTATAAAAGGACACATATTTTATATTTAATTTTTCCCCCTTTTTTTTTTCTTTTCCTTAGATGCAACAATTGGGTCTGGAAAGAGAGAGGTGAAGACGTGCTGGCAGGGAGCTCTGCAGCATTTGAAAACTCTCTCTGCAGTAGAGTCTCAGAGTTTATCTCTTACAGTTACCCTCTGTTGCAGGAGGAGTCCTGATGCTCCTGAGGGAGAAAAAATATCTCAGGAAAGAAGTTACCTCTAAGTATGAGCATGGGGACATGTGCACGGGCACTTCTGAGTGCATGTGCACGTGGTAGATGTGCCTCATGCTGAAACCTTCACATATAAAAAATGTAAAATCTGACATCTCATAATATTTTCATATTGGGTAACTACAGAGAATATTTTGGCAAGGGTGCTTAATCTAAAATGTTCAATTTTAATCAGCTTGAACTATGGTCTGTCTTTTTGCAAACTGAAAACCACCAATCAATTTTCCTTTATCTTTTTTTTCTGTTTTTCTTACCCAAGGCAATGCCTTTTGTAAAAGGGTATTTATTTTTAATGGATTTTTTAATGAATTTTTCAGTCAAGCTATTAATAATGCCATTAATTATAGGCAGCTTGTATTAAAGTGCATGCTGGCCTCTTAATCCTGACCCCCAGCTATTGGCTCCCAGCTAATCCAGCCCGGTGCTTGGCAGCGGTGCCGGCCGCAGCCTGTGGCTGCTCGGGAGCGGGGAAAAGCCGGGACTAAAGGATAAGGAGGGATGGGGAGGAGCGGGGAGGGGGCGAGTGGGGGAAAACCGGGACTGAAGGATAAGGAGGGATGGGGAAGAGCGGGGAGGGGGCGAGCGGGGAAAAGCCGGGACTGAAGGATAAGGAGGGATGGGGAAGAGCGGGGAGGGGGCGAGCGGGGAAAAGCCGGGACTGAAGGATAAGGAGGGATGGGGAGGAGCGGGGAGGGGGCGAGCGGGGAAAAGCCGGGACTGAAGGATAAGGAGAGATGGGCAGGAGCGGGGAGGAGCGGGGAGGGGGCGAGCGGCGCTCGGAGCCTGCGCTTCGCCAGAGGGGCTGAAGTTTAAAGCCAGATGATGTGTGGGTGCAGGGGGGGATAATCCTGGAGATGCGGTGGCAGCACTTGGGAGGACCTTTCCCGGCGGAAGGCTTTGCTCTGCCCCGAGCCCTGGCAGGTTCGATAACCCCCAGGAGCCCCGCGCCGCCTTCACCTGGGGCGCTGGAGCGCCGCGGCCGCGCCGCTCCAATCTGCTTAAAAGATCGGGCAGACAGAAGGCTCTGGCCACATAATAGATTCCTTTCCCTTTCCCCAGGCTGCTCATCTGACAGGATTGTTACGAAACTTGCTAATTATCGGCTGGTTGAAAGATAATGAAAGGGCCCCATCCTGTGCGGTCAGAGGAGAGAAACTCCTGTGATCAGGAGCAGGAGCGGATCCAAAGAGTTTCCAGCCTTTGTGCACGGATGCACATCCCTGCGTTTTGATTTCTGGGGTGATTGGAGATGTTAGAGAGATCTTAGAATTCGTCGTTTCGTGCTTATGTAGTTTTAACACTTTTTTCCCCTCTTAAACATCCATTTTATTCCTGTACAGTTTTGTTTGCTTCACCTTTTCACTTTGCAATTTCTATGTACATTGCAAAAAATGAAAAAAATTAAAACAAAATATTCCCATTTTAAGTGTTTGTGGAACAAAGGATGGTGCATTTTCCCCACTGCAGAGCTGCCTCTAGGCTGCTCTCCATGGCTGCAGGGTGCAAGTTTCATATTCAGGAGCTCAAGGAGGAAAAATCTTATATGCTGAAGATCAGGCACCCATAGAGATGTTAATCTGATATTTTAGGGTAATTAATTTGAGCATTTAAATATGTGCCTTGGCCACTGGATTTGTTAATGGTTTTTAAAAGCCAAAACATGAAGGGCATGAGGCAGATCCTGACCAAAGAAATAGAAAATTTGTAGCTGGGATGTTCTGTAGAGAAAATAAACTGAGGAGTTTATGTTCTTCAGTTTTAAAGTTTCCCTAATTTTGTCTTTGTTTTTGTTTTTGTAATTATTACAGAAACGTGTCCTTCAGAATTACAGACTCACAGAATCACTAATATTGGAAAAGACCTCTAAAGATCATAAGGTCCAGCCATACCTCAGGAAGATGTTTGATCCCTGATGTGTGTTTCACTGCTTCAACACAGGCTTTGGAAATGTTGTCTGTGCATCCTGAGCCCAGCTTTCCCCATGCCCAACACCAACACCCTCAAAATCTTTCACTCATTCCAATCACTGAGCAAGTTTTCCAACTTTTTATAGAAAAAGCAGTAGCAGCCTTGGGAAACACCTGTGCCCCCTCTGATACCATCATCCTGCATTAATTGTCTGTCCCTGTTTGCTCTCCAGTGGAGGAGTTTTGTGTCTCAGTGATTGCCTCTGGATTTAGAGACCAGCATTTAACAAGATGGACACAGGTATGATTTCAGTGGCTGCACAAGGACTTATGCATGACAAGGACTTTTTCTTAATACTATTTGTCTATTTTTGTTGCTTTTTTTTCTCTATTGTAAACAGATTGCCTTGACTTTAGTAGAATCATAGGAAAAATCAAAACAGTGTAAACATTTTCCCAGGGAAAAAAACTAGCACTGGATTTTTAACTGCTGCTCCTCGGTTTCCTAAAGGGCTCACAGCTTCTGCAGATCTTTACTCACCAGTGCTGCTGTCACCACATCCTGTTAGAGAGTAAATGCCAGGTAAGGAATGGAGAGCAGAAAAGGGTGGAGGACCACTATGGATGGGGGCTGACTCTCCTAAATCCTTCCCCAGAACATTAATGTGAGGAATTCAGGCACTGCTCTGGTGTAAGATATCCCTGCACGTGGCAGAAGGTCCCTTCCAACCCAAACCATTCTGTGCTCTCTGATTCTACACTGCAATGTTCTGTTGTAAAACACCAGCAGATAAAGAAGGTGCAAATGCAAATGCATTTTAATTTAATAAATTAAAAAATCAAGATATTCTTCTCCTTTTTTACTAAGTTAAAATTTAAGTTGTAGCATTTTGGGTTTTTTTCCAGTCTGTGTGAGGATATCCAAGATTTGCTTTGTGGAAAAAGAACTGAAACAAGTATATGGTCTTTTTAAAGAAAAACAAAGGAATTACAGAAAGTACTTCAACAATACCTTTTTATCCAGTCTATATTCCTAAATAAAATACATTTCAAGACAAATGCAACAAATAATTCTTTGTTATTTTTATGTACTTTATGTATTTCATGCTCATTTCTTGTCAAAATTAGAACAACAGATACACAAGTGCAACAAAGGATCTCAGGGTCTTTTATGGAATTATAGACCCATAGAATTGTTTAGATCAGAAAAAATGTTTCACATTTAGTCCAAGTGTTTAGCCAGCTCTGCTAAGGCCACCACTAAACCATGTCCCCAAGTGCCACAAGTACACATCCTTTAAATCCCTACAGGGACGGTGATTCCAGCTCACAGGAATCACAGTGGATCAATTCTCAAATCCAAGGGAACCACTTGGATATCTGGGATAAGGTTCAGCTGTCTCCCTCTTCCCGCAGTTAGTCCATACAGTGACAGATATGTTGGCACTATTGAACTCATTGCTGTGTTTGTACCTAATTTTTAGATTAATCAGTTTTTTTTTTTTGATTTACGTGAAGGAAGTTCTGAAACTTTTGAGAGTCACCTGTTGGTAACATCCTCTCTGCTTGCCAGTTTTCTGAGGGATCAGGGATTTCATAGTCCCCAGTGAAAGGGATGTCTCAGCCTGTCATTCTGAAGGTCAGATTGAAACTGAGTTTGATCAGACAAGAATGGATGTATAACCATGTGTTCTGGCAAGATAACTGTAAACACATCTAAGAGAAGTGAGTGAGATGGTCTCAGCAAAGTTTTCTGAGAATTGTGACCTTTTTTCTTGCCATCAGAAGGTTATAAATAACTTTGAAATTTGTTGAGTTAAAAATGGCCCAGTTTGGCTCCAGCATTGGCTGACTTTTCACTAAATATACATATACACATACATCATTTTTGATAAAAGTGAGGATCCTGATGATTGTCAGAGGCTTTAAATTTCATTTTAATTTTTCCCCTCACTGCTGGAGGAGTATTTTTACCAATTTGATAGATGTTTAAAAAGTACAGGAGAGGATAAAACTGATTGAAATTAATTTTGGGTATATTTTTGCATAATGTGACTGGGAATCTTCTCCCACAAGATTTCTCTCAGTTTGGGATTTTTTTTTTTTTTCCAATTCACACTAATTTAGTAATTTGTATAAGTGAGTGCCTAGTTTGGAGGGTAAAGGGAGTTACACGTGTGCTCAAGCTCTTGCTAAATTGGATTTTGATTAATTTTTGTACATCTATCTTATTCCTGGCATAGCTCAGGAAAGCTGCCAGTCCCTTCCTGCAGTGGAAACCTGAAAGGCTTTCAGCACATTAGAGAGTTGGCTTTTCAGGTCAAGGCTGAGATCCAGTGAAAGGGAGGAGGAATTGCATTGTGCTTGCTTGACCTATGCAATATTTTATTTTTGGATAAACAGAGCACTGCAGCTTCCAGTTCTTTCCTGATCCATCAGGCTTCACAAAGGCTACATTCAGCAAATAGGGCACACGGTTTCAATATGTGCTCTGTTTCTCTTTCTATCCATCTCATCATTTCTTTTTGTAAACCTCCTTGTGGACTATATACATTTAATTGTAGGTCTCATTTTGTTCTTTTTTCTTTTCCTTCCTTGCACATGGAGCGAAAAAAAGAAAAAGCGGAATGATCAGTTTTGATTCTTCTCTACTTGCCTCAGTGTAGGTCAAGGATTTATAACCTTAGACCAAAAATTGCCTTCTGACAGGAGCAGTTTAGCTGAAATCAAGCAGTTGGATCATGAAAATCTGTGTGACTATATTAATTTGAACAGACTTCTCAGATTTATACCAGCTGAGGACCTGGCTTAGAGGAAAAGCTTCAAAGAGAAAGTATCCTCTAGCTGGGATAAGCAGTTTTGCTCCTAACAACCAATTAATTTTCTTTTTTAAAGTACAAGGCAATATAGTGCAGTGTCCTGAGTTGTAGGATGCTTTTCCCCTGGCATTGCAATGGGAGCCAACTTCCAGAATACTGCCATAAAGAAGGGAAACAGGGCAAAACAACTTCCAGAATACTGGCATACAGAAGGCAAAATAGGGCAAACAGTCATTCACACACTGCTCCTGATTTCTCAAAAAAAAAAAAAAAAACCCAAAAAAAACCCCAACAAACCAGAAAAAATCTCAAAGAATTAAAAGAAAATATTTGTAAAATAGATTTCTTCCTGTGAATCATTTGTAGGATGAGTGGTGCCACTGCTCATGTAATTCCTGATGAGGTTTTGTCCACCCTGACTGATCTTTCCAAGACCAGGTTGAAAATCTCTCAGAGAAATAATCACCAAGGTTAAAAACAGTGGGGCTTTAAAGTATGGATAATTTTCACCTGTACATGCCCTAGTGAAATCAAATATCCAAGTAATAATGGGTCCTCAGGAAGGACAGTGAGGTGCTGCCTATTTTCCTGGAATGAGCTGTAATAGCAGCATCTAGGGGCTTCTTTTTTTCTGTACTGATAAATTCTGATTGATTCTGGTGGTTTTGGATTTCCATTTTAGCCCCAGATGAGAATATTGTAATGTTCTTTCATTTGTCAGGAGACACATATTTTAGATACATCACTTAATTTATTATTAGCATTCTGCTGCATTCCTGCACATGCTCAAAAAGATTCTATTACATAAAGTTGCAAGACAGTGAAAAATAAAACCCAAACAAATAAATTTTAGTTTTTTATTTTCCCATGAGGTAGACTTGCAGTCTGTACTAAACCTTTATGTACAGTGAGAATCTCTGGTGTTTCTCTCATATGTGGAAGATTCAGACCTTCATTAGAGATAGGGTAAAATAGATAAGATTTGGCTCAAACTTTACATTTTAGTTTTGGCTTGCTGTTGCCCTGGGCATTTTGTGGCACAGAATTCACATTTTTGAGGATGTCTCTTCTTTCTTTATAAGATATGGACACTTCTATCATAGAGTCACAGAATGGTTTGGGTTGGAAGGGACCTTTAAGATCATCTAGTTCCAACTCCAACTGCTAAAAATGTTTGTTACATGTGAAACATTATGAATGTTTTGATGCATAAACTTTTATAATTTTATTTCTATTTGCAAACATAATCAAGATTACATTCCATCATCTAAAAAATAATAATAAAAATAATGATAATACCCTATAAAGTATCATGGGGCAAGGAGGAAATGTCAAATACTGGCACATTAACAGCAGATCACAGTCTCTGTTCTTCCACCAAGTCTGAAATAATTTGCAGGTTGAAATCATTTCACTTTCACAACAGGTGGGAAAAATTCCTGATTCTTCCCTACAGAATGAAGCGTTGAAAGATGAAGAAGCTGTTGAAGAGATTAAAAACATCAGAATAATTTGTTAAGCATTTTGACACTGTGAGTGTCCAACCACAGTTGTGTCCTTCTGGTGCAGAAGATGAATGGCAGTGAATCAAGATCTCGTAGTGACTCAGGATTTGCTGTGCCCCTGACTGGAAATTACTCTTTTTGAGACTAAATTATCATGAAAAGGGGCTCAGCATAACAAGGCATTTTCTCTCTTTGCCTTTTTCTTTCCTTTCCCCAGTACTTCTCTTCTTATTCTAATAAGGACTTAAAAAATGAGACCCAAATGACCAACAGAAACCACAAAGCAGCATTTTCTAGCATTGCTGTGCAGAATGGACCACACTATTAAACTCTTTTTACTTTTTTTTTTCTCACAAAACTGTGCAATGTTCACATCCTCTTGTGAGTGTGGATGGTGTGCCCCTTGGTGCAAAGCAACCAACTAGGGAGAACAAAAAGGGCCTTTCTAGGGCTCATGGCACCACTAGAAATCAGGAACAGTATTCATTTGAAAGGTCTCAGAAAACATGGTGATAGGTTCTGTTTTATATATATTGAGATATTCCCTTACTCAGGGAAACTACAGCTTCCTGCAGGACATGAGTAGCTCATTATTGGAGCTTCTCTAATACCAGGTTTTCATGTGCCTACTCATTTTCCAATGTTTTTCCTCTGCAAACTGCATTAAATCCCCTTATATGAGCAATGTTCTGACTCTGGAAGCAATCACATATTTTTATAGCCAGGGGAAAAAAAAAGCACCAACATTTGATTGTTGAATCTAATTTTCTGTGTAAAACAGGTGATAAAGTTTTACCTATTAACATCTGTTTTGTGCTAATTATCCATTTCTGGCTAAATCATAGCCCTTGGTGAGCCAGTCTTTCTTCATATGAAAACACCAAAAATGGAGGCATTCATGGCACCCTTTTGATGTTTCTGTCATGTCTTGGCCATGATAAACATTGGAGCCTTCTTATTTTTCTCTTGTCTGACTTTAGCATCTTCCCACCAGACTTCTCTAGTATATTTCTCTGTTACAATAAAGGTTTACTTAAAACCTTATATTTTATTTAAAAGACACAGATTTTAAATTAAAACCTTCCTGCAATCTTCTTTGCAGACCGTTAGACAAAATGAGGCTCTTAATTATCCCACTGTTGGACTTTCCTCTGAGCCACATCCAATTCAGAGCATTCCTCTTAGATACAGACTGTAAATGAGCTAGGGTGGAGAAGGATCAGTCTGAGCAATGCAGTACACAAAAGCAAGACTTGTTCATTGATTGTCCACTTTATTCCTGTGTTTCTTTTCCAAGGATTACTGAGTCTGCCTGACTCAGCCCAGTTTTGGACATTCTCATCCAGCTACATCTTCTTTTCTGTGAGCTCTTCTCCCAGGTATCCAGAGATAGAACGCCTGGGAATGGTTGAAAGTGGCACCAGGGTAGTTCTAGACTGGGCATTTGGAAGAATTTCTTTACCTAGAGCGTGATCAAACATAGAAAAGGCTTCCAGAAGTTGCAGGTATTCCAGGGTTTAAGAGGTATTTGGACTATGCCCTTAACAACATGTTTGAGCTTTTGATCATCCCTGATCCCCAGGTGGACTGGATGATTCCTTCCAACTGAAAATATTCCATCTCTAAGGTGGCAGAAGGCCTGCATGAATGAACAAGGAGCTCCCAAAAAACCTCAAAATGAATGCTCAGGAAACCTCAGAAGGAAGCATGCAAGAGCTGGAAGCAGGGTGGGGTGATCTAAGACAAGTGACAATGTCCAAGTGCAGGGACAAGGGTAGTAAAGCAAAAATCCACCTGGAGCTGAATTTCACAGGTGAAGTGCAGCAGGAAAAACTTCTGCAAGCACATCTGGAGCAACAGGAAGCTCAGAGGGAATTTTGGTTTGCTTTTGAATGGGGTTGGGAACCTGGTGACAAAGAACACTAAAAAAGATGAAGTACTCTGTGCCTTCTCCATCTGTATTTCTCCATCTGCCTTTCATGAATCTCAGGGCCCCAAGAGCAGAGAAATTCCAAAGCAAGGAAGACTCACCTTCAGGAGGAGGATCAGGTTTGGGAACATTTAAACAGACTGAGCATACACATGTCCATAGGAGCTGATGGGATGCACCTGTGAGTGCTGAGGTATCTGGACAAGGTTGTTGCAAGAACACTTTGAGTTTTCTTTGGAAGGTGCCAGCAGCTCTGGAAGGGTCCTGAGAAAGGAAATGTCACTCCTATCTTCAAAAATGTCACTATTAGAAAGCAAATGTCACTCCTATCTTCAAAAAAAGCAAGGAGGAGAATCCTAACAACTCCAAGGGGGAAAAAACCTCTAAACCCCAATAATTTCTAAAAAGCTCCACCTTGGATAGTCAAAAGCAACAACCAGAATCCCATTTAGTTTTCTGTTCTCACGATAAACACATCTTTTCATCCATCTCTGCATGTTCCAGCTCTGTAACTGTGTTAGCAGTAGTTCTTGGACTTTCTCCAGTTTTCAATCTCTCTCTTCCACAAAGAAGCACAGAATTGGGCAGACTATTCAGATGACTGGACACAGAATATTCAGACTATTCACGAGAGCCAAAGAGTGAGGAAGAGTGGGAAACAATCCCTTCTTTTGACCTACTGGCTGCAGTCTTTTTGTGGCAGCCTGTGCCTTTTAGAAGGCTGAAAATAGAAGAGCTATACCTGCACAGGCCTGGGTTGGGTCAAACTCTATTTACTGTCCAAGGTGGAATAAAGCTGGAATGGATCCATTTGGCTCCAGGGTGAGATACAAGGGATGATACATCAGCCTATGGGTGTCAATGGACTGTGGGCATATTTTTCATCTGTGGCAACTCTGCAGGTAATTTGTGCCAGCTTTAACTTATTTCTCTAGAAGGTAACATGATTCTCATTAGCTCAAATATGTCATGGGCTAAGAATGTGCACAGAATCTCCTACTGTGGCTCAGCTGACTCACAACAACACTCTCCTCTGTTTCTGAGCCCTCAGACGCAGTTTTCTATTTCTTAAGTCCTGGCAAAACAGCAGAGATGAAAGTGGCTCTCTCTGATATGTCACGAACGGATCAGACACAAGCCCTGGAAGAACTTCAGAGGCAGGCTTGGTTCTGAAGCATCCTCCCTGGTCAGCTGCTTTGATGAACTGATCCAAAATCCTGACCTCAGTCACACACAAAATGTGGATCCAGGTCTGAACTGGACTCTGCCTGTAATGTGTAAATTCACATCTGTCTCAGCTATTAATAAATCATTGTCTGAATGAAGCTTGGACAGGTTTACTCTGTTCTCTGCTTCGTTGATATCTCTGAAAAAAGAAGTTCTTCATTCTGAAAGCAACTTCTCTGTTTAATCTCTTTGCTCTTTTATGCAGCCATGAGAAACCTTTCTGTGGAAAGTCCTACACTTTTCAACATGAAAATTTGGCTAACTCTTTTTTTAGTAAAAGTGATAAAATAAATTAATAATTTTGTTCCTTACTGTCCTAAAAAGCGAATGTAATATGCAGAGGGAAAACCTGCTTACACAGAGCACACATATTTCTGGGCATCTCCACAGTGAGCAGAGGGAGGATGTTCAATTAGTCTCTTTACCACAAGCTCCCCAGTTAGTCTCCCTCTGGAAAATAGGTGAGAAATTCTTATATTCCTCTCAATATGTTAATCAGACAACTGGTATCACAGTTCTCTAACTGTGTAATACCAGTCCCCCTTGGCAGATATATTTTATTTGGATAATGATGTGAAATTTAAGATCTACGTTTCAATTGTAGAGAGCCATAGGCAGTTGTCAATTTTAGTGACAGACATGAACCTGGAGCTAAATTCCTGTGCACAAGCAAAAATTCCAACAGGCGTAGAGCAATTCTGGTCCCTTAATAGAAATACATTTTCTCCCATTGAGGGGCAGTATTTTTAAACTGCATGTTGCTTCTCCTGGTGCTGCCAAATCCCAAATGTTCCCAGATGCTTCCTTTTATCGGGACGGTTTGGTGGCCTCAGCTATCAAAGAATTTCCTGTGAAATCTAGTGGTTATCTGCTTTTCCTGCCTAAACTGGCCATTGCTTCGGTACCTAAGCACCGACACATTAATCTCCTGCACTTTTTTTCCCCTTTTAAATGCAATCCTGCCTTGTCACGACCCTTTGACTCCTGTGTCTTCCTGGGCAGATCGTAGAATAGAATCATAGAACTATTAAGGTAGGAGAAGACAAGGATGAAGATCATCAACCCCAACCTTTGAATTTTATGAATATAATTATTTTAAATGCACACTACACTCTCTGTCTCCAATTTACTTCAAAATGTCTTAACCCTAAAACAGCTTCTGCATCCAGTGCAAAGGGTTTCCTTTAACTACAAGAGTTGTCCAGAGTGGTTGTTTAGACCTCTCTTTCCTTTTTTCTTTTTTTTTTTTTTTTTTTTTTTTTTTTTTTTACTGGCAATAGCCAACAGAAAATCTTTTCCTTTAAATACCAAATTCTAGGTATAAAATTTCAGGTTTCTTCTTTGAGTTCCCTTCCAACCCAAACCATTCTTCATTTCCACGATTTTTATAATTTATTCTCCCATATGCAGATGTACTGCATAGAAAAGGTTCTCCCAGACCTTCCTCTTCTCAAGGCTGAAATGAATCACTCCAAGCCTCTCTGCAGTCCTCAATGAGAAAAAACTCCCTGGAACAAACATTTCTGCAACAGGATGAGTCCTAAACTCCGGGTAAATTTCTTTTCTCCCACACAGACTCAAAGATCTCCAAGCTAGGGGCAGATTTAGGCATCTGCTCTCACCTTAGCAGATATTCTGGAAGCAGCCACTCTTGTTTAGAGGGTAGGGGAAATAAATCATGTGATCAGAGGTAGGTGGTGACCATTAGCAGTGTTTGGTTTCTGGTATAGCTGCAGCCATTGCCCACACAGGTGCTGGCTGGGTGGCACCTGTCACCAGAGCAGGGATTTGCATCTGACTGAATCATCCCAAATGCTTCAGAGAGGCCAGAGGGGAAAAGGTCCTTCTGGGATGCAGTGTGTCTCATCCCCAGGCACGTTTCTAAAGCAGGTCAGGTGGGTCAGGCCCTGGAAATGTCTGCTCCTCTCTGTGGCTGCAAAGTGATTAAAGCAGACACGGATCTGCTGTAGGCATCTGGAGGCAGAGGGGAGCACGCACAGCCCAGGTGAAGGTGGGCACCTCTGATTTTGCTGTTCCATGTCCCCAGGCACCAGACACTGAGACATGGCCAGATCAAACACATCCCTCTTGAATGGCCGAAACACTCAGTGCCCACACCACAGGCAAATGCCAGCCCTGAGCTCATCTCCCTCACTGAGTGCCATGCTCAGGGCTGATTTTTGCTCTGGGTCAGTGATGAGCCCGTGGAAGAATGGTGTTCACAATCTCCTTTGCTCCTGCAAAACCTCAAATTCTGTCTTCCTTTCTATGGGGTGACTGCCTCATTGGAGGCAAGCACCTCATCTACTGCAGGAGCTCTTCAAAACCTTCCTAGACCTGTGTATTTGCCAAAATATTTACGTACTGAAGATACAGAGTTTATATTCTTTGAAGTCAGACACCACTTTACCTATCTGGCTGCCATAATGTGCATTTCACTATGAAATTTCCTCATTTTGGACACAATCTTGTCATATCACCTGCAGGTGTTTTGATATCACCCTGAAAGTGGCAGAGAGGCGTGTCACCATACCTTGTATTTCTGTCACAGAGGCAGTTTCTCTTCTGAGTTGTTTCCCCACAAAGAGCCCAGCACTTCAGAAGAAAGCAATGTGTGCTAGAAAGGTTTCCATTTTCCCAAAGAATCAAGGAAACCATGAGCTTTAATCATATTTATGATTCCTTTAAACTAGATTAGTTGTTCCTGATGTTAACAAGACCATGGTGCTTTATGTCACGTCGGAATTGTGATGAGCTTTAGCACATCCGGATTTCAGAACAGGAGCTGACAGGTTTTTATTCACAATTGTTTTGATAGTAGATTTTTCTTTTTTCTTTTTTTTTTTTTTTCCTCCACCATTCTTTCTTCTTCAGATTCCATCTCTATTGATCTTTAATGGCTTCCAGATGGGATCACGTTTGGCCATTTTATTGGCTGAGCTCTGAAAGACTAAGCAAATATGGTGTAAGCAAACAGCCCATTAGCTAATAAAAAATAAAAAGGCACTGCAAATATACTAATAAAGTCTGTAATGTCATAATATATTAAGGAGATGACAACTGCACAGGAAATGGGCCTGGCCTGGCTGCATGGAATAATGAGGGATTTTTAACAGCTTATGGTAGAGGTAACAGCTGCTGGGTAAGAGGGAAACATTGCTTGCATTTTATGTTGTAGATGAAACAATACATTAACTGGCCTTCCTGCTAAGGCCTTGACTGTCAGCTAATCCTGCAATTCCTTTGTGGGAGAAGGAATCTTCCCACCCTTCTGGTCTCTACCAGGCTGGGGATGCCAGCAGCAGGAACGAGTTGTTGAACATGACAGTATTGTGCAGATTGTGCCACACAGTTTATCCCAGCCACAGAGGAGTCCTAACAAATAACAATACTCCAGGCCCTTGTCCCAAGCCCCTCTCCAGCTCTCTTGGAACCCCTTCAGGTGCTGGAAGAGGCTCTAAGGTCTCTCTGGAGCATCTCTACTCCAGACTGAAGACCCTCAACCTTCTCAATCTGTCTCGATAGATTAGGTGTTCTGGCCTTCTTGCCACCAGAGAACAGCCATTCCTGCATAAATCCAGCAAGGAGTACCCTGGAAAAGGGACTTTCAGTTTGAGCAGCACGTAGAGGCATCAGCCTCTGTGTGTGTGTGTGTGTGTGTGTTTGAACAGGCATGGGATAGGAGAATGTCAGTTCCAGAGCTCTTGGTGTCTGCTGTCATGTGGTGGCAGGGGAAGTATGACATAGAACATTTTGGGGTGTCTCTGCAGGTCTAAGTTCCTGATAGGACCAGGGTGCATTAGAAGTTGTAGTGGCAAGTGACAAACTAAAGAGAAAGAAACCTTTCCCAGTCCAGAACAGGTGTATACTCAGAGAGAGCTGCCTGAGGGCTTCAGGCAGACCTTCCCTCAGTCTAAATCTAAGGTTTTGGCTGTCCACAGTCATGCCAGAACTGGAAGTAAAACTCATATTTTGCTCTTGCAGTTGTCTTTATTCATAAATATCAAGTATCTTTCCTTTGGAACAAGATGCATTAAATTTCTGAGATACAGACTTAGACTCCCTGCCATTGAGGTCTTGTGTGTCTTTACAGTGGCAACCCTGGAGGCCAATATTAAAAAAAAAAACCCAAAAAACAAAAACCTGATTTTTTTTTTTGCTATATTCTGTTTTATTGCTTGGAAATAATAAATATTTGGTTTCCCTGACAGTTCTGGTTTCCTAATTGCAGTTCTTATATGAATGCATACAACAGCACTGTGTTTTTATGTCTGTACAGAAAATGACAATAAGATTAAGAACATGGGCTTGATTATAAAGGCACCATTAAATTTTGGCGTCATCCACTTTGTGCACTCCCCACCTTCCCTTCACAAACAAATGGTGTGGCTGGTTGTTTTTGTCTGCAGAAATCTTCATTAAATTTGAGGAATTAAATATAGCACTTTAGCTAATTAATTATGGTTTGATCATTTTGACACCTCCAAATGACTCAGCCACATACCTGGAAGCTTTGTCAACTCAATTGCATCTTTATTTTTGTTGCCTTTAACCAACAATGAAGACTAATGCCACTCTTTCTAGTTTTCAATCACCTCTACAGAAGTGCTCCCCTGGCAATGTGCAGGGACAGACCTAATTAATCCCTCATCTGCCCTGCGCCGTGTCTATACATCACACTGGCAGTTGGAACTGCTGCTTGTTTTAAGGCTATTGCTGCAATGAAATGCTCATCTGTTTTTCAATAATTTTACCACAGGTGGTGATTTGTAATTAGAAAGGGCAGAATCCGAATTTTGATTTTTTTTTTCCTTATTATCATTATTTTTGTTATTATTGTTATTTGTTAGGAGAAGCGAGGTAACAGTGGGAATAATGATAATAATAATGATAATAATAATAACTGCTGCACGGCAGGGAGGGAGCATTAACTTCTGGCACCATGAATAATAGTGGATTTTGAGCTCATTGGAAGAGAAGAACAAAGATTTGCACTGGTGCATCTGCACACAGGTTAAAGATCAAAGACTTGGAGAAGCCAACAGATTTTTACTGAGCAGAGAGGAGCTTTGGAAGCTCAGAACCTAGGCAGAGCACTGAGAAAAGCCCACTACCAAGAGTCACAGAATATTTTGGAAGGAACCTTAAAAATCAGGTGTCCCTGCTATGGGCAGGGACACCTTCCACTATCCCAAGTTGCTCCAAGCCCTGTCCAGCCTGGCCTTGGACACTTCCAGGGATGCAGGGGCAGCCACAGCTGCTTTGGGCACCCTGTGCCAGGGCCTCAGCACCCTCACAGGGAACAATTTCTTCTTAGGATTTAATCTATGTGTAGCCTCCTTCAGGTTCAGGCCATTCCTCCTTGTCCTATCACTCCATACCCTTGTGGAAAGTCCCTCTCCATCTCTCTCCAAAGCTCCCTCTAGGTCATGGATGGTTTCTGTAAGGTCTCCCTGTAGCTTTTACTTCTCACTTTTCTATATTTTTTCCCTACATTTCCTAGTCCCTTTTCTACCTTTTTTCCACCATCTGCCTCATCTGCTACTGTTCCCTGCATCAAAGAATCTCCTGGCTGATCAGCTTGGGGTGCACAGGTCCTTACTCTCTGACATCAGGTTTTGGAATGGTGGTTTACCCAACAGCAGGGCATGTGCCAGCATTCCTGGATTGCTTTAGAATTACATCACAGAATCAGGGAATGGTTTGGGTTTTAAGGATCTTAAAGAACATCTCATTCCAGCTCTTTCCTGGACCATGCAAGTTGTTCAGACTGAGATTTTTAGGGATCTTGATGTGTTTCAGGAGCATTTTCAGGAGAACATTGGTTCTAATGCTCTTTTATTTCAGTTTATAGGAATTTGAGATCTTAGCAAGTATTTCTGTCCTTAGCACTCTCCTGAGCCCAGAACATTCCCTCGTGTTCCTTTGACTTCCTTGTTGACTCCTTGTTTCTTTTGAAAGCCACACAGTGATATAGGAAAAGGTTCAGGTCCTACTACTTCCTGAATAGGCCCGTGGTGCCTTTAAATGAAGACTTTACATCACATTCCATGGTAAAGCTGAATTAATTCAGCTTTTCATAAGGCAATGAAATATGAATTAAGGGATATAAAGCCCTTGCATTAGCACAGTCCAGCGAGAGAGCTGGCTTGCAGGCCTTTCTTTAACTGTGTTGTGTCAGCTGGAACAGTTTCAAAAGCACAGGTCAATCCCACACCATCCTGTTGTCTCAGGGACAGCAAAATCTTCAAGGAAGTAGAAAATCTGGGTGCAGTTCCAAGCTCCAAAACAGACATTAAATCTCTCTCTGCTGGTTATAAGGGGTGTACCACCCTTCTGAGAGGTTTTACCCTGTTGGGGGGATAAAGGGCTGAGTAAAACTGAGTTTAATGTCTCCTCTTTGTGGGTTTAGAGGACTTTTCCAAACTTTGAGATTCTGTGTGTTGCTGGTAAGGAAAAGAGTAGGTTGGTTTGCTTCTTCTGCTGCCAGCAAGGATGGGATGGGCAAGAGAAATTCATGTTTCCATTTGACCAGACCTTCTTTCCATCTCAGCAGCCTCAATGAACCTGGTTTTCAATGTGGGAACCTTAAGTAAAATATTTTCCATGATGGGAGGCTCAGCACCTTCCTGGCTTTTTCATACATAGACCTGGCTTGTGCTGGCCTGTTGTGGTTTTTTGGTGTTAGGAAAAGCTTCCCAGCTGGTCTTCCAAGTAAGGTGGGTTCCTCACCTGTGTTCACAATCCCTTTTTAAATGTTCTCCTTCCAGTCTCATCTGTTCTCCTTGATCTTCTCACTCGTGACCTCACAGTTTCCTGACCAAAATCCACCAGGACCTGAAGGACAGGACTGCATGAGCCTTAAATGTTAGATCAGCCTAAAAGTCATGGCTCTGGGTGTTTTATTTGTTTCCTTGTTTTAATTTTGGCCTACTAAAGGAGAAATAGATTGAATGGGGAAAAAAATAAAGCCCAAAAGACAGGGCTGTACTTCCCCCTCCTCCCTGTCCCCAAACCAAATTCATGAACTGAGCACCCAGACAAGTCTCAGGCTCTGGGAACTACCAGACAGACCCCATGTGTTTTTCTGGCTCAGCTTATTCCTGAATATTGCTTTTCTCTTTCCGTTTTCCTCTCTCTCAGGGCACCGTGCCCATTTCCTAATGCTCTGAAATCTCTTTCTACGTGGCCAGGCATTTTGTTTTAATTTTTTTTAATGAATTCAGCTCAGCGCCCACACATCCCCTTAACCATGGATTTGTACGCTCAAGAGAAGACATGGAGAGATGTTGATGTTTTTGGCTGGCATTCATGCCCTCAGTACCCTTTTTTTTTTTTCCTTTTTTTTAAATTTTTTCAGGGGGTTTTTTTATGAATATACATGTTTTCTTGGCTGTTTGCAGTGGAGCCCATCTGTTAGAATGGCATGGTTCCTGCTCACAAGTGGAATCAGACCCTGGCTGGAGGGGCTGGGTTTCAGGCACTGCTGGGATTTGAAGCAGCAGGAGCCCTCCAGGAAGGTGCTCCCCCGTGTCAGCACTGGCACCACCTGCCTCCCTCCACATCCATGCACCAGTTGACACCATGGCACCAAAAGCCAGCGGGGCCAAGTGGGTCAGGGGAGGAAGGCTCAGGGCTTGGGGGCTGCCAGGAAAACCACTGGTGTGGGATCAGCATCCCAGAAAGAACATGGGATGCTTTAAAAACCCCACATGCATCCAATAACTGAGAAGGAAAGCAGTCTGGTGTGAGCCAGAGCAGGAGACACCAGTTCCTAGACAGTTTAAGGCATCAGCTGAGATCTGAGGAGCTGATTTTCCTGTGTTTGAATAGACATCTGGGACAAATTGCTCAGGGTTGGGTTGGAGGAAGGGCTGTTTGCAGGCGACACATGCTGAGGAGCACATGAGCCATTCTTTGTCATCTAGGCAAAAGGGACCAGCAGCTCTGCTGAGAGAGGTGATGCAGGAGGGCCTGGAGTGTAGGGATGACTCTGGAATATTTGGTTTTGATTAAAAACAACAATCAAAACCCCCACATTCTTTCTTTTTTCCCCATTTCTTTGCAAAACCCCTTTCCTCTCCAGAGGGACCTTCAGCAGAAACAATGTTGGCCAGGGAAATGGTGGAGTCACCATCCATGGAAGTGTTCAAAAAACATTTGGAAAAATTGTTTAGTGTGAGTATGGTGGTGCAGGGTTGATGGTCAGAGTTGGTGTTCTCAGGGATCTTTTCCAACATGAATAATCCTGTGATTCTCCATTTAAAATGTTTCTCCATTTGGTGCCTTGTACTGTAGTTAGTGAAAGTTCAGATGAACTTCATAAAGGATGTGTGGCCTGAAATCATCAAAAAAAAAGAGATTTAAAATTTAGTCCATCAGTTTAAATTTCTTTATGGGGACAGATTACAGAACTGGCGGTTGTGGTAATTCTTAACACTGAGTTTAATATGCTCTTTGGATTTCTTTAGACAAGTTCAATGTCTGTCTTTACCTGTTCACCAAGAAAAAAAAAATATTACATAATTTTTCACTTTTTTCTTGTCCAAACTTCTCTTTCAGCACTCACTCAACCTGAAAATGGAGAAGACACAAAAGGTGTTATGAAAAGAAGATGGATAAATCAGAACTACCTACAGTGTGACCCTTCCTTCATGATCCTGGAAAACAAGTGTACAGTGAGGAAGAAAAAAAAAATTGTGAGTTGAAGGATTCTTAATTGATCAAACCAGAAAAACTCAAAGATGAAAGAGAAGGAAATTCCACTTTTTTAAAAAAAAAGATAAGTGGACAAAAGTGCCTTTGGTAGCTTGTGCCTGGTTTCTCTGGCTGGATATCAGGTATGTCCTGTGCTCTCTTTGCAGGTGGGATTTCCTGTGACACCTGCATGGATCATTGCCAGGGAACAGTGCAGAACTGGGCCACAGTCAGCTCTCAAATGTAGATTATTTCAGGGGAGGCAGCCTGGCTCATCCTTTGGGCAACAGAACAAAGATTTTCCCCCTGACATTAAAGATACTGACTAGCTTTCTGTACCTAAATTTTTTGAGTTTTGAATTTTAGATTCTTTAATCACAAATGCAAAACTCTGCATGTTGTAAGAAGCAATTGGTCTGCTTACAGATACATCCTGCCTTCTCTTTTTGGGAATATGACTTAAAGTGCTTCAGGAGAGCAGTTAAGCATAAGTCCAGGTGTCTGGAGTGCTAAAGTGGGGGGAATAATTCCGAGATTACAAACAGCAGGTAAAATCCACAGAAGAATGAAAACTTAAATCTAGGATTTCCCCGGTTTAAGATGTGATTTTTTTCAGACTTCAGAGTAATTTCTGGTTGTATTAATGAGAGAAGGAAAACCTCAAAATGTGAGGAGAGAGCAATAATTCTACTGTTACACCAAAGCTCTGTGTGTGCTCCTCATTCAGTTAAATTTTGTTTTTTTCTTTCTTTATTTTATTTTAATAAAGTTAAAAATATGCAAACAAAAATGACCTGTAACCTTATAAAGGTGGTGACCATGTTAAAAATAAAACCTGTTAATAATCTGGATTCATCAGCTAATGGCCAGCAGATACAGAGACAAAATAACTCCTTGGCTATTTTGTGATGACAGGGGTGGTGGGATTCACTCCCATGGTTGCTCCAGGAAACTTGCTTTTCAGCTACTCAAGCTATAATTATTTAAACTCTGTTAGTAAATTTAATATCTGTCATTCTGGCTCCTTTTCCTCATAAACTGTGAATTTGAACATGGTCTTAAAGGGAAAGGAATAAGAAAACCTAAATTTCTGGGTGGTTCTGTCCCAACATACCCTGTATCAGAAAGTAGGATTCCAATTTGTCTTTTGATTTAAAGTTCAGCAGCTTCTCAGATGATTATGTAGCAACTTTCTTTCAAGTTAATCCTGGATATAAGGAATAATAAAAAACCATACCAGAGCTGCTTCTTACTGCAGCTTTTTTGCTTTTCTAGCATTAAGGTTGATAAATATTAATCTAATATTTTGAGTTAAATATATGATTAATTACTCTCATCTAAACTGAGTCTCTGGGAAGCAGAGAAGCCTAAATTCTTCCCTCATTGGAGTGAGAGCATGCTTCCTCCATTAATTCAGGACACTGGTGGGACAATGAAGGAATTGCATGTTGGCAACTCACATTTCCTCTAGCCTCTGGATAAAAGATTTGAGTTTTGTGCTTGCTGCCAATCCTTTAACGATCTTACACACCCTATAATCACCCTAAAAATTTGGAATAAAAGGGAGGAAAAAAGAACTGAAAAGGAAAAGGAAAATCCTGCTGGCTGCCTTAGCCAAATATCTTGGACTTGAGAGCTATTTGATCATTAGTCTAAGTATGGATAATCAGTGTAATGGTAAATAAAGAAATTATACACTGAAATTGAAAAATCACTTGGTAAAGGCCCAAAGAATTATTTCTTTTCTGGAAGCTAACATTGCCAGTGAAAGGAAAATGCTATTTCCCCCTCATTGTGTATCACTTCTTGAGGTGTTTTGCTGCTCTGTGTGTTTGTATTTTTATAGCACTTCAGTACTGGGATTTCCCTATTAAATGTGGCTTCACAGTCTGCCAAAAATGTTGAGATGTACAGAGAAGCTACATCTTCATCATGCAGAGCTATCACACATTAAATTCAACTCAAGTTTTTAATATTTATCTCCCACATTTGATTTCCTCTGTTTTTGTTTGGGTTTTTTGGTGTTTTTTTTGTTTTTCGTTTTTTGGGTTTTTTTTGCCTTAGTTTTGTCTTTTTAGATTGTCAAATAAAATTGGAAAGATATTTTCGTTCATTCTTTCATTGCTAATCTTTGTGCTGAGGATGCTGTGGGAGGCTGAAGAGTATTCACAAGAGACCAGTTCACAAGAAGCCACTGGAAAAAGAATTCCAAACACACATATTTGTAGAAAACAGGGATTTGAGCCTGAAGCCTTTGCAATTGGGGCAGGAGGATGCAATGACAAGGTTTGACTGTTAATAGGCAGGCAGGGCCAAGGAATTTTCAGACTTCACCTCTCTCAGTTATCTCTACATTGGAGTTATAAAGGAAAATCACAATCCAAAAATGAACAGAAAGAGGGAACAAAATTAATGCACATAATTATAAGATCGTGGAATCATAGAATGATTTTTTTTGTGGAAGGGGCCATTAAAAGTCATCTAGCCCAACAGTCCTGGAATAAGCAGGGATATCTTCTACTAGATCTGGATACTCATGGCCTCAAAGGAGGTGTGGGGAGATGGCTAGAGATAGATAAGGAAAGGTTTTTGGAGAAATATGGAGAGAAATGAAGGAGACACGTGTAAGATGACATTACTGGAAACACATCTGCAGGAATGGAGGAAGGTGCTCTATGAAAGAGGAGGTGCAGTTCTGTGGGGACTGTGACCCATGGGTGACCTGTGCCAGGGCAGGAACAGACACCTGCCATGACAAAAACAAAAAAACCAAAACAAACCAAACAAACCAACAATGACAAAAAAAAAAAAAAAAACCCAACAAAACAAAAAACCAAACCACCAAAACCAAACAACAAAAAACCACACCAAAATAACCTAAAAACCAAACACCCCCCCCACCCCCAGAAAAACTTTGATGCATACAGCATCCAAATCCTTTTATTTTTAGGTGTGCTTGGCTGGATCCGGGTGCTGTGCTACAGGTCTGTAAGGAATGAGGAGAGATTCACATTGCTCTGAAGCAGTGATGGTTGTGCAGGGTTCTTAACCTTGGCACTAGAAATGCAGCAGTCACACACCAGTGCGTGGCTCCGTGACAGACTGAAAAAATAAAAATAATTCTAATGTATACAACACCTAAATCCTCTTATTTTAAGTACCAAATCCACACAGTCACTGATACAAGAAACAGACTACTCTATTATCTTCTCAATATTCCTCTGGATGTACTACTGTGTCTGATGTGACAATATTTCTGGAGATTTGCTCAAACCTAATGAAAGAGATATTTACAGCACTGGAAATGAAAGTTCACCTCAAGTTATCCAGAAACTGTCCTCAGTACAAAACCAGTTTTCTCTGCCTCATATAGTCTACTGTCTTGATAGTCTCTTCTTTTTAATAAATCAAGTATTTCCCACTATAAATAGGCTACTGAGCCTTAAAGCACAACCTCTCCCTCAGAAACACAACAGTCTTTAAACACCTTCTGGAGACAATGCCCATGTTTCTCACTGTTTAGCTGCAGCTCTGAATCTTCAACCTGTTTCCAACTCTTTTTCAATATCAACACCTCTTTTGCCCAATTTTAGATAGCCTGAATTTGTCCTGGAAGAAAAGAAGAAATTCTGCTTTTCTACAGAAAAAGCCTTCTCACAGCTGAAATTTAGTTGTGATGTTTAAACACTGTTATTTCATTTAAGTTGAGCAGTGGTTAAATATTAATGCTAGGTGTACAAAGAAAGCGGTCCTGGATGTGTTTCTTTTTTTGTGTCCCTTATCTCACCTGAGAGCACAGACAGCAAATAATGTAAGTAAAATCATAGAACACAAAATCATTAAAGCTGGAAAAGACCAGCTTTAATGATTTTGGCCATCAAGTCCAATCATTAACCCAGCATTGCCAGGTCCACCACTAAATCATGTCCCTCAGCTCCACACCTACACATTTTTTGAGCACTTCCAGGAAAAGTGACTCCACCATTTCCCCGGACCAAAATCCTGTTCCAAAATTCAGTACAAAGTAATGGGGGTGTAGTTTCATACCATGTATTCACTTTGGATGTTTCTGGTAGATAAGAAGTAATATCCCCTTTCAAATGTAATAATGTACTTTGCCTGTACAGCCAAATTATCTATAAAATTCTGAAGACAAAAGGTGAAGAATTATGTTGAATCCCTCTGAAATCTTGAATACTCACATATTCTATGGTTGTCTTCATGCTATGCATGAAATTTGTGATATCACAGTTGTATTGTCCTCATGTTATCATGTGACCCCTTTATATAGAGACATTTTTTCTACTATGGTGGGAATAAACTTCCGCCATTGTTTCTAGGAATTCAGTTTTCTGGAGATACTTGTCAGTACATTGGGCACAAAAGGCAGAACTCTTCCACCCACAAACCAAGATCATAATTTGTACAAGAAATGTCCAACCACCAAAATTTATTGAGACCTCTATGATCATGCTGAGAGTTGTGTTTTGGCAGCTAGAAGCTGAAATGTTTATTTATTTCTGGTAAAATAAACAGGATATAACCCCATAAAGGGACAGTAATTAGTAACTATGTGTTAATCACAGTGTGTGACGTACCAAGAGACACATTTTCTGCTTTAATAAAATTACTCCATGTAGGAAAAAGGCCAAAATCCTGAATCTCACACCTCTTCCTCCTCCTCTAATTTGTGCAGCTTCCACTGGTCCAAGAACCTATCAAGACTTGTTGCAGGATAACACAGAAAATGGGGATTGATTAATGATGGAGATATTTCAAGAATGAGATCCTTAGGAGTGATTGAAAATCCAGTGGCATCCTCCATGCAGTTAAATGTGAGTGGACAGAGGACGGGAGGACATTCCCATCGGTGCAGAGAGAGCAATCCTGAGTTGTCAGCAGTGGACAGAGCACTGACCTCAGAGGCTTTTGCCATCTCTAATTTTAGTGGTTCCTCGAGCTGCACAGCTTAGGAATACAGGGAGATGTATTTAAATGATTTGTGCGGTTTGCACATCCAAGGAATATTTTAGCTGTTGTGGCATCCTGTAATGGGCTTGGTGCAGAGAAGGCAGGAAAAGCAAACCATCCCCTTGGCCTGAATTCACCAGAAAAGTCTCTGCTTTCTCCCATTGATGAAAGTTGTCATTTCTCCTGTAGTTCCCAGTGTGTGTCACTGGCAGAGAGGAGGGAGAAGGAGAAGGGTAAAAAGATAAACAATTAAAAAGAAAAAAAAAGAAAACCTCAAATCCTAAAAGTCATCATAACAAACTTGCCGCTGAGTGAAGTTGCTGTTTGGCTGAGCGTGGTGACTGCTGTGCTGTGACAGATCCTGTCAGGGAGGCACTGCCCCAGCTTGCAGGTGTAAGCATGACCTATCAAACTGAATGGGAGCTGACAGAAGGGATTTCTGCGACGTGAAACGGAGAGCTGACATGAAAACAGTGACGTGTGAGGGACCGAATCACCGCAAGCACAACTGTCACAGATGATGTCCAGAGAAATGACAGCAGAATACTAACTTTACTTGATGTCAGTTTAGTTGTCCTTTGTGTTTGGAAGAGTAACTGCTAGGAAGGGAAAAAAAAATTAAAACATACAAGGGAGAAAAAAAAAAAAAGCGGCAAAAAATCCACGTGCACATCCATTTCAGCTCAATGTCCAAAGCAGTTTTTATGTCTTCTCACAATATTATTAGCATAATTTTATTTGTTGGATTTTTTTTTTGACATTCCTTCTTCTGGCTAGAATGGTAGGTTTATACAAGCTATTTTAAAACTGATATTTTATTTAGTCTACTGACAACACCAACGAAGACCTGCTGCGACCACTGCTATCAGCTAATTACTGCTGCTTCTACAAGGATGAAATCAGTTACCTTTTTACAGCAAGAAGTGAATATTTTCAGTATTTTCTGAGTATAAAAATTAAAACCGTTCCCTGAGATACCTGAAGTTTGTGTCACATTGTTTTGCAGACTTAGTACATTGAAAAGCACTTTGTCCTTCCTCCTGCCATGATTTTGGGTAGCTCTTCAACTCTCTGGGCCAAGAACAATCTCTTCCTTGCACTTTTCTTAGTGCAATAAAATCTCATCTAGAGCAGGCATCTCTGGTCTGTGTCTCATGGAAATAGCCTCCCTGTAGAGCAGAAATGGTTTAAACATGTTGAGATTACAATAAACACATAAACCTCCTCATCTTTTCATGGATTACTCAGCCTGACTGGGAGTGCTGATGTTGGACAAACTCTAAAGACCCTGGAAGTACAAGAGACAGGAGATGAGTCATGACCTCCCTGCTGCCTCTGCCTGTGCCAGGTTGGATGTCAGGATTGGCATGAAGGCAGTCAAGTGTGAAGGCAGCCCTTGAAAGGAAAAAGGCTCCCACTTTTCCCATGGTTCCAACTAGAACACACCAAAAAACTTTCCTCCAAGCCTGAAAGCAAAGTGGATTCTAAAATCCTTCCTTCCTCTGTGACCAACGTGCCCCAAAGTAGATTCAAACCCATAATCTTATTTTTTCTGAGCAAGCAGACCTTGCCCAGGACAAATTACAGATGATGAGTAAAATATAGACTGGAGAGAGCCCCAAATGGTAAATTTCTTATTCTGTTGCCTTAGTAATTTAATGTGGTTTAAAAAGCAAACAACCAACCAGACAAAAATCCCCAATTTTCAAACAATTTGATTGAGGTCAAGTTCATATAATAGAAGAGCAGAGTTTGTTAAAATTGATATTTACAAATGAGGCCAGAATTTAAATTTCAGGGGCAGGTTGGATGGGTCCTGGAGCAACCTGGTCTAGTGGAAGGTATCCCTGCTCATGGCAGGAGGTGGAACTGGATGAGCTTTAAGGTCCCTCCCAATCCAAACCTTTCTGGGATTCTGGGATTTTATGGATGGGGGTAACCAGAATATTTTTGTCTGACCTTGGGTGAGTCCCTTTCTTTTCCTTCACTTTTTCTCCCTGGATCTCAGCTGCTTGATCCATGGAGAGATCCATTTTCTTTCTGAGTCAAATTCCAAGTCTACAGAAATCTGTAGGAGTATTTCCACTGACATCTCAGGGCTCTGGACCAGCCCATCAGGAATGGTGCCATGCCTCATTCAGATGTGGAAAAATTGCATTTGAAGCCTCCAAATGCTCCTACATTGTAAATAATAATCAACATTTCATCAAATTAATTCATCTGGCTATCAAATCAGATCATGGTTACAGCTGATCAAAGCCTGAAACATTTGTTTATAAGCACTGTCTTTATTTTCATTTGTTCCAGTTGAGGGGGGAAAAAAGCTAAAAATTCAGAAATGTCTTAAAAGGTGGAATTGCTGAAGCATTTTCTTTTGGAAAATTAATACAACCTTATTAAAATTCTCTATATACGCAGCCTGAAATGTCTTTTTTTTTTTTCAGGTGAATGACATATTGAAGCAAACCAGACAAAATTATTAGATTTGAAACTATTGAAACAGTGTCAAATTATTCTTGATGTGCTGGATTTTGTTGAATTACTGTGTATCAACAGTATGTTAGAATTTAGTGAAACCCCTAATTTTCTGACAGAAAACGATTTTATCCAAAACCAATTTAGTCTTTTCTAGCAGCAATTAATTCTGATCATAGAACAAATCACATAATAGATGGCACATGTGATCAAAGGTCTAACAAGTTGTTCAGAAACGTTGAGATTATGTGATAGATTTTCTTTCTTTGGGAATCATAAGCAGATAAGGCAGCAGCCACAATATGATAAAAGACTTGGAAGAAACAAACTACCTGTAAACATTTCCCATTCATTATCTTGGGCTTCTGCAACCATGTGACAAATCATTAGTCGTAGTGTAAGGCAAGCTTTAAAAATGTAATTACTTAATCATGCAGTTAGTTCCCCATCAATCCTACCAGCACTTGTTCTTAACTAGCTTTAAAGAAGAAAATTAGGAGTAATTTGTAAGCAAAAGTAATTGAGGGAAGGCTGATATTGCCAAGGTGTTGACAGCAGTGCACATGGTGATTTTTCATTTAATTCCCTGGCAAAGCAGTGGTCTGCGAACTTTGCTGAGCAGCATTGCTGGCTGGTGGAGCCTTAAAACTTGTCCTGGTGTCCCAGGACTGAGGTCAGGAACGGGAATTGTCCCCAGTTTGTCTCGCCACCTTCATGGGCAGCAGAAGGGAGGCATGGGATGAAGAATGGACAGGTCCATGAGATCTGGATATTAGTTCTGCAATTAATCCTGTTTGGATTTCAGAGATTGCAGCATCTGTACCAGCACAGAGACAGAAAAGGGAAAGGATATGTTGAGAGCAGGAAGAAACAGAGCTTGTAGTCAGTGGATTTCATATTTCATAAAACTCCAGGGGATCTAAAATAGGGTAAAGTAAAAATGGCTGGTGAGTGGAAACTTTTTAATGTGATCTGTTTCACTGGAGACTGTAGATTAATCAAAGCTTGAACTATCAGAAAGGGGGAAAAGTATTTTTAACCCTCTTTTCACCTGGGAAAGTTGTGAAAAATGGTTTGAAATTATTCAAGAGTCTGATCTTGTCATTGGCAAGGATGAAAAGGTCTAGTGCCTTGATTTTAATCCACTTGTGAACTGCATTGTGTGCATGTGGAAAAAACTGTGGCTAGCAGTGCAGGATTATCCTTCTGTGCTAGGCAGTGATGAGGCCACACCTTGAGTCCTGTGTCCAGTTCAGGGCCCCTCTGCTCAGGAATAACCTCGAGGGGCTGGAGAGTGTCCAGGGAAGGGAACAGAGCTGGGGAAGGGGCTGGAGCACCAGGAGGGGCTGAGGGAGCTGGGAAAGAGGCTCAGCCTGGAGAAAAGGAGGCTCAGGAGGGATCTTGTGGCTCTGCACAACTCCCTGAGAGGAGGGGACAGCCAGGGAATCAGGCTCTGCTCCCAGAGAACAGGGACAGGAGGAGAGGGAATGGCCTCAGACTGTGTGAATATTTATGAAATCAGGCCAGAAAATTAAAAACTAGATTTTTATTAGAAAAAAAAAACCAGATGGATTTTTTGCAAGCTTTCTTCTTCTAGGGAAGATTAAATTGCCATGCAGAATACTGAAGATGGAGGTAGACTGTTCAGGGAGATTCCTCTACACTTGTCAAGTATGCCATGGAGGAGAAAAGGACAGAGAATAACCAAGGCAAATGGAAAAGTAAAAGTGGAGTTTCCCAAAGGAAATTTGCCTACTTTTTATCAAATATTTCAAGAAAACTTAATTTCAAGACGCATCTCCTTTGAAAATTGGCTGCTTCTTTTAGGGAACTTTGGTCCTGATTTGGGAGGATGAGGAGGTGTTGGATCAGTTTTCACTCTTTTGCAGCAGTAAGCAAGGCATGATGAACTAAGGAAAGACCAAAATTAAGATTTTCTGATACAGTGATCCTGCCCTCTCAAATGCTTGCAGGGATACAATGGAAGAGAATGGTTTTACAGAAAAGAGAATCTTTCTGGTCAGGAATGAGGGCTGGAGAAAGACATTCAAAGGGAATGTGGTCTAAAGAAGAAAGTAGAAATGGCTGGTGAAGGTTAAAGTTCACTGTAGAAAGTGTCTATCCCAGCTCAACTGAAACTAATTAAGTGATAGCAACCCATTTCTTTTCAATAATTGTGCCTGTGGGGTTATTTAGGACGTGATGTTGGATGATGTCTAAAGGCACAGTCCTTGTGACACCTGATAATGATCACAGTGTGTTTGTGTCAGCTTCCTTTTGTCTCCACCAAGGCTTGGGGTGTTTAATAAGAACCACACAATCAGCTCATTTCAGTAACTTCTAAAATCCTTGAAACTCTGGCTAGTAAAATCTTGCCTTTTTCCCATGCTCTTGTCTTGACTGTGAGTTGCAAATAGGGAGGGAACAGAAGAAAAGTTACTTTGACAGGGCAAGGATAATTTGATTTTGAAATGTAAGAAGAATATTTAGATGAGATATTGGGAAGAAAATTTTCCTTGTGAGGGTGGTGAGGCCCTGGCACAAGTTGTCCAGAAAAGCTGTGGCTGCCCCATCTCTGGAAGTGCTCAAGGTCAGGTTGGACAGGGCTTGGAGGAATCTGATCTGGTGGAAGGAGTCCCTGGCCATGGAAGGAAGGTTGGAACTCATTGGTTTTTGAAGTCCCTTCCAATCCAAACCATTCCAAGGGTCCATGACAAGCTGCACACTCACAACGTGGTGCTTTGCATTGCAGCATTTCAGAGGCGTGGAGGAAATCATCCCAAGCAATGCACTCAGGTAACTGAACTCCTTTTCCTTAGAGACATTGTGTGTGTGGACCATGATTTTCGTTTGCTGTTTTAACCAGCAGGTATTTCAGCAACAGGAACAAGAGTGTTTGCCTCTGAGGAGGGGGATTTTGTACTCAGCAACATTTGAGGAAAGATGAGCCAACCTGACACACCCAAAACCCAGGAAAAAGGCAAAGTGAACTCACTCAGCAGAAACCAATTTCTCCTCACGAACTCTCACCCCAACCTCCACACTTTCTAAATTCTTAGGATGGGTCTTGTTTAAACAATTCATAATGTGATGGTACCCAGTATTTATAAAAGCACTGAAACTCTTTCATGGTGCCACAGATTCACTTGCTGAACATGTCATGAGGCAAAATTTTATAGGCATTGTAAAATCTTTTTACCACACACAGCTGCATTACCCAAAATGACTCAAATCTGCAGGGCATCTGAAACACACACTACAGCAATAATAGGCTTTGCTGCTTAAAAAGTGATTATGACTAATGCACAAAAACAATTATCACCAAGCTTAATTGCAAAGGATTAAGCACAGCATATATATGTATATAAATATGCATACATGCATTTAAATTTATGTTCATATACATCACATTCCATATCTAGGATCTTACTAGGAAAGAGGATCTAACAAAAATAAAGATGAGGGGAATATGAGTAGTTCTGGAGGAAAAAAAAAAAGAATATAAAGCAAAAAATAACCCCACAAACCAAGAAAAATCTTGTTCAACAGAAGATATGGAAGTGAGCCAGAAAGCATAGACAGTGATCTGAGTGTTAGGAGGGTTCACAGAGAATGATTATATTGAGTTCTGTTGGAGCTGAATGTTCATTGACAGCACTCTAATATTGGGAATGATCTGCAATTGATCCTCAGGTGAAGACAGCAAAACATGAAAAAGGTTAAATTATATTTATTCTTTGCATATAGATTCCCATCTTCCAGGAACGTAAGTTTTAAAATAATTTACAGGCCACAGGTACAACCTGTGGTTTTTATTTATTCTCATCCTTGGAAGTTTCCAATGCCAGGTTGGACAGAGCTTGGAGCAAACTGGGTGTCCCTGCCCACAGCATAGGATGGAATTAAATTAATTTTAAGATCCCACCCACCCAAACTGTCCTATCTTCTATAATTTCTAAAGTCTGAATTAACTTGTCATTCATGATTTTTTGTTAGCTGCTTTAGGAAAGAGCTTATTTTTTTTCCTGAATAACCTCATATTTTCATGAACTTTCATTCCTAAGATATCTGCCCCATGTACTGATATTCTTCCAGGCTGTCAAGATTGTCTTGCAGTATGATCTGGAGAAAGGTGCTGCATTCCTACACTGCCTAAATCCAGGGCAGCACATAGCATTTCACACCTGGCTTCTGCTCAGCCCCACCAGCTCAAGTCAACTCAGTGTATGCATAAACTATTCCTATAAACCAGCAGAACAGGTACCAACTGCTTTATTACAATCATTGTATGATGAGGTTATTGTTATTTTTTTTCTGAGCTTCCAGCTGTGATGGTCCTTAAGGAAGGAGGCAGTTGTGATTAAAGCAGAAACAATTAGGAAAAATGAGCTAAACCCTCAACTGTTGCCAGCTTCATTGACTTCAAGAAAATTAGGTCAACTGATGTCAATTGGGGGCCCCACCAGTTGAGTTATCTCTTCCTTCTGCTCCAGGCTTTTGCTGTGACCTTCAGTAATTACACCATGCAGCAAGCACACAAGTGGAGAGACTAAGTTGTTTAAAATGAGGTGGATAAAAGAGAAGAAAAAAATACAATGATTGTTATTAGTATGAATTGCAGTAAGGCCCATAGGCTGGGAAAGGCAATATTTGTAGTGTGCAATCAAACACGGGTAGGATGATGCCTGGGAACACTCTGTTCCACCAGCAAGGCTCCATCAAGCTATCCTTTCACCCCTGGCTGTGGATCACTGTGTTAATAACTGTGTCAAGGCTTCCTTGATTGTGCTGCTACAGATGAGTCGTTTGATGCAGCTTTTTAGACTCTGAGGCTGTGTTTGAATTAGCAAACCTGCAGCAGCAGGTCAGTGGCACGGAGTATCTCCTCCCATTAAATCCTTAGCACAGCCACTGGGTTGTGTTTCGCTGTATTTTTATAGAAAAACTCCCACAAATGGTTTGGGCAACAGCACTGGAGCACTCCCCACCAGCAATTTGGATTTGAGGGTGATGGTGGCTGTGTGTGTGGATATAAACACAGCTGTGCCAGGTGCTCTGACTGCCAGAATTATCCCTGGCTCTGTTGAAATATGCAACATATGAAGCTGAAGACAATCCAGTGTAGCTCTGTGGTATCTGTTTATTCTATACTCAGATATCTCCAATTGAAAACTGAGGTTCCTGAATTTATGGGACAAAACTTACTGATTGTCTTAAACACCAGCAAAATGCAGTCATTTTGCTTGGCTTCCCTACAGATATGGATCTTAGGATTGTTTTGACTGGATTCATTTTTCCAAAATAATTAGAACGCCAAAAATTTTGGGCCCATAGTGATGCTTCTTTATTTATGTTTTATTAAAGATTGATTTCATTGGATCTAAATTTTAGTCATGTGGCATTAACTCAACAGCTGCTACAGTGGAAGGAGAGACAAGCTTCTTCAGAAGAAAATTTGCCCTACATCTCTTAGATGTGTCTCTCCAGATGGGACAAATTTCCTTCTGTACATGAATATCCTCTCCTATCAACAATTAAGGGAGCCCAGATGAGTTTCTTGGAATGTAGGCCTGATGTTTTAATGATAAAATTAAGGAATTAATCACATTCACAGACCTGAGGTTAGTAAAAGGAGGATAAAACTTCCAAAACCCTGCAAAAGTTAATGGGATTTAGATGTTTAAAGCCAAAATTTGGGTAGAACAGGGCTGGTTCTCCTATAGAAATATAGATTTTTTTTTTTTCTGATTTTTTTTTCCGATCAGATTCACTCCACATGACATTCTGATTAGGTACATCTTGAACTTTTGAAGGATATCTTAAAAGCTGAAATTCAGTTGTTTGGAAATCAGAGGAAAAGTTATGCAAACCCTAAAAAAAGTTTAAAAATGGATGTCTTTATTTTTTGATAGACTTTTAAATATATTTATGTGAGTTTTTCCATATTCATGTAATATTTGAAAAATTAGTTTTGGTTTTTTTTACTTGTGATAAACTGGACCTTTCTTATTAAAAATCTGGTGTCTTAAAAATTCAAATTTGAAAAAATGTCAGCAGAAAATCCTGATATTTTACTCAAAGGCTGCTGTGTTTTGCATTTCTGATGGAAAAAAAAAATCAGGAAAAAAAATTTATTAGCTCTTTAGGAGAACATCTGTTTGTGATTGACTTAAGTCATTAGTCTGGTGTTTTTGTTTTGCTTATTTTTTTTTTCTCTTGAGAACCAAACTTCAGTCTTGTTTCTATCCTTCCTAATAAAAATCTCCAATTTTCCTCTATCAGTTTTGAAGAGACCAAGATGTTCCATTTTCACGAGGGGGAGAAAAGAGCAGTGATTAAGTCAAGCTCTACACCTCTCAATAGAAAACAGATATTTTTTATGGAAAGCAGCCACAGCTGCACATAACAACATGCATTAGTGCATCTTGCAGGGAAATGAAATCGAACAGCAAGACACGATCATAAGCCTATCTTGGAGTGTAGTCAATTTGTCCAGTAAATATTGTGGCATTAACAGTTTTATTTGTTGATCATTTCTGATGGTAATGGTAATGGGCCCCTTTGGTATTGGGATATTTATGTCTGACAGCGTGGTGCAATTTACATTAATAACACTCATTAATTTCAGATGGTTTCTACTATGGAGGAAGGAAATATTAGAAGTGTTTTGTGGTGGTTTTTTTTCAGCATCAGTCTCTCTCTCCATGCAGCACAGAGCCACTAAGCTACATAGCTGTACAACAATGAATGCCCCCTTGTTGTTGCTATTAATGATTTCCTTGCCTGCCAAAGCTGAGGGTGGATAGCTGCCTCTTGGAGGAACTATCTTGCTTCCACATTTACCTAGATTTTTCTTGTTTTCCTTAATTTTTTGAGGGTTTTTTTGGTGGGTGGGGGTGTTTAAAGTTGTTTTGTTCACTGGCTTTTTGGTCTGTAGAACTCATAATCTCAAGCAAAACCAAGAAGCATTTCTATTTCCTCCTCCCATTTCCTACGTCCTCTTGGCTTCCATGATGATGACAATCCTGGCCATCATTTAGAATCTGGATGCTAAAATTAATTACAACTTTGTGGGAGGATCTATAAGAGAAATGACAATTCCTTCCTTGAAAATGGTAGGAATGACTCAGTTCTTTCCTGCATTCAATTTTTATAACAGGAAATAGAAAGCTAATTACTGGTTATTAAGGGCTTTCTAAATCTCTCTCTCTTTTATTAGCTGGACAATGAACAGTTACTTTGTATGAGATGGGAAAAGTCAAAGCAAATAATTTATTGGGACTGATTTCCATAATGGGTTTTCAGGCACACGCTCACAGCACTGGCAGCTGACACGACAGCCACTGTCCTGCCTTAGCTGCAAAATGGTTTTCATTCTTCATGAAAATGGAAAACTCAATATTTTAGCTCTTTAGAACTGAGACAGATGTACTGGACAAAAGTGCACTGACTCATACTGTCTAATTCCACGATGTGAAGATTTTGGTTTCATTTGGGTAGGCAGTTGGTTTTTGTTGAGTTTTTGGGATTTTTTTCAAAATCTTCTCTTATTTTATTTTGCAGTCTCTAAAAAACATAAACTTGAAATTGTGCTTTTTTTCAGGAAACCCAGAAAACTTGATACTTCCTAAGGAACTAATTTAAGCAGTTAATTGTATAGGAAAAGCTGAGGAGTAGGGCTTTGAAATTAAAATGTGAGGGTCTAGTTCCGGGAAAAAACTCCAAAACAAACACTAGGGGTTTTAGTCAGATCTGATTGAAAAAAAAAAAGAGTTGGGGTTGTTCAGCCTGGAGAAGAAAAGTTTGCAGGGAGACCTTAGAACCCCTTCCAGTGCCTAAAGGGGCTCCAAGAGAACTGGAGAGGGACTTTGAACAAGGACATGAAGTGACAGGAGAATGGCTTCAAACCAACAGACCACAGGGTTGGATTATAGATGAGGAATAAATTCTGTTTTCTGAGGGTGGTGAGGCCCAGAAAAGTTGTAGCTGCCCCATCCCTGGAAATATCTGAGGGCAGGTTTATATGATGGTTTTGTTTGGAAAGGACCTTAAAGGTGATCCCATTTCCTACCCTGCCATGGGCAGGGACACCTTCCACTAGCCCAGGGTGCTCCAAGTCTGTCCAATCTGGCCTTGGACACTTCCAGGGATCCAGGGGCAGCCACAGCTTCTCTGGGCAACCTGTGCCCGGGCCTCCCAACCCTCAAATACTTCCTATACCTTCATATTCTCTCCAGGTGTTTCTAAACACCTTCTTTTTCCATCAGTTCCTCTTTCACTGATTCAATAAAGAGATGAGGTTTGATGAGCACAAATAGCCCTGCACAGATTCTCCCTTTTTCATAACTCGTTGACAGTTTCATTATTTCTGTTCAAACGAACCGGAAGCGTAAATTCACGCTCTTCCCTTTTGCCTGACCGCGGGCAGATGCTGAACAGCAGTGGGAAACATAACCGTCTCCCCGTTTCCCTGGAGCTAACCAAAATTGCTACCCCTGGAGCTGAGTGAGATTTCAGGGGCAAGCTGAGAAATGCACATTTCTCATGATGATGCGCTGATTAAACTTTCCTCTTTGTGTGTTCATGTCCTTTATTTGCATCAAGGACCAGAGTGGTGCTGCCTGTAATGCAAACTGCCCCTCTGTGGGTACTTTCTAGTGCTGCCAACAAAAAAAAAAGGCAATAAAACAGTAAAAGGAGATATAAAATAAAAATAACAATGCAATGGAACAAGTTTACTATGCTGAATTAATGTCCTTATGGTACCATCATATTAACGCTCCAATTCATATTTACATGGTGACTGCACAGAAATACAGATTTTTATTTTTTCCCAGCGTCCCTCCTTCTTTGCAGCCATACAGTTTTCGTTCATATGAGCAGCTTGTGGGTGTCACCTACTAATTCCCCAAGATGCAACTTCGTAAATGCACCAGGCAATATCAGGGCAAGTCCACTGCAGGCTGGGGAATGAACAGATCAAGAGCTGAACTGCCAAGGAGGACTTGGGGTGCTTGGGATGTTTGGAGGTGCTGGTGGGTGAGAGCTGGCCATGTCCCATCTGTGTGCTCTGGGACCCAGAAACCCCCATGCTCTGGGCTGATCCCCTCCTGTGGGCAGCAGGGGAGGGGGGAATTCTGCCCCTCTGCCCTGAGCAGATGAGACCCCCCCCTGCAGAGCTGCCTCCAGCCCTGGGGTCCCAGCACAGAAGGACATGGACCTGGCACGACCACTAAGATTATCAGAAGGATGGATCACCTCTGCTATGAGGAAAGCTGAGAGAATTGGGATTCTCTGTCTGGGAGAAGAGAAGGCTTCAGGGTGACCTGATTGTGCCCTTCCAGTCCCTGAAGGAGCTGACAAGAAAGTAATAAGCCAGAGGGGAATGGCTTCAACTGAGGATAGGTTTAGATTGGATTTTATGAGGAAATTCTTTACTCAGAGGGTTGTGAGGCCCTGGCACAGGGTGCCCAGAGAAGTTGTGGCTGCCCCATCCCTGGAAGTGTCCAAGGCCAGGTTGGACAGACTTGGAACAACTTGGGATAGTGGAAGGTGTCCCTGCCCATGGCAGGGGGTGGAACAAAATGAGCGTTAAGGCCCCTTCCAGCCTAAAGGACTCTATGATTCTGTAATTCTGATAAACCACAGTCAATAACCCACTTTAATCAACCCAAGGATGTACCTTAAGATAATTGGTCTGTTCAGGGGCAGATTCACCACCTATGAGAATTAAGACCTAATTCTGGCTGTCTTTACCAACCAAATCTTACCATTACTTGAAAGGGATGTAGCCTTTAATGTGAGTGAATAAGAATCAGAGACTTATTTTCCATTTTTTAGAATAGGTGAAAATGGGAATCATATTAGATTGCACCCTAATATAAAAAATATATAATTATATATTTGTAATTGTGCCAAAGTTGAGATATTTGGCTAGAAAATTATTTGTCCAGAGTTTACATCCAGCTGCTTGCTTTTTATTTTTGTTTTAGCCTTTTTCCTCTTGAAGGGTAGTGAGTCTGATTTTTCTTTTTTTTTTAATCTTTTGAAATGTTTATACTAAAAGACCTTACTATTGAAAAGAACAAGAAGAAAGAATCATGAAGATATTATTAGTCCTGCTTGAGGAATCACTTAAAACAAGATCAGGGATGTTGTTCATGTGAAACCTTCCCAGATCTGGCCAAACTGTAAGTTTTTGGAAACTGCTCAGTAATAAGACAGTGCAATTATCCAGTGGTTTAGTCTGAACTCAGCATGATTCAGCCCCTCACGTCTCCTGCAAGACTGTAGATCCTTGTCTGCTTTTCCCAGCTCCTTGGTCTCAGGTCTGGGCAGCCTGGGACTGGAAGACTGTAAAGTACATGGAGACAAGGAAAAACCTCATGAGCAGTTCAGCAGGGGGCTTTTGATGTGGTGGTGGAGAGCTGCAGCCAACTCTTGCTGCTGGATACCTCTGTCAATGGGAGCTGGGTTGATTCCTGTGGGTAGATTTTTGCCGCCAGAGTGCAGATCAGAGGAAGGAAAAAGAAACTGCAGAGTCCATTAAAAAACTATGTGATGTAGAAATGTGAGTCTTATTTTGTTGTTTTTTCTAGGTTTTAAACCTTAGCTGATTACGTGGACTGAGAAATAATTCAGGGTTTTTTTTTTGTTGTTGTTGTTTTTGTTTTTGTTTTTGTTTTTTTTTTTATGGAAACCAAACTACAACATGCTGTGGAGCCAGTGCAGGGGGGAACCCAAAGATGCTCTGAGTGCTGGAGCCCCTCTGCCCTGGAGACAGGCTGAGAGCTGGGGGTGTTTAGCCTGGAAAGGAAAAGGCCAAGGGGACACTTCAGTGACCTTTCCAGTGCCTAAAGGGGCTCCAGAAGAGCTGGAGAGGGACTTGGGACAAGGGATGGAGAGACAGGAAAAGGGAATGACTTCCCATTGTCAGAGGGCAGGAATGGATGGGATATTGGGAAGGAATTGTTCCCTGTGAGGGTGGTGTGGCCCTCAGGGTGCCAGAGAAGCTGTGGCTGCCCCTGGATCCCTGGAAGTGTCCAAGGCCAGGTTTAATGGATCTTGGAGCAATGTGGTCTACTGGAAGCAATGTGGAAGATGGCCCTGCCCATGGCAGAGGGGGTGGTATGAGAGAATATACTGATAATACCTTCCAACCCGAATCTTCCTCTGAATCTATGATTCTATGCTATCAGATCTTAAAAAAGATTATCTTAAGGAGTAGTTGTATGCTGGCAACCTTCCTCCTGGAACTGCTAAATTTCAGAATTTTCATATTTAGCATTCTGGGATGATTATTTATTTGCTTAATTGTTTTATTAGCTGAAATTTGTGTCTGTCACCATCCAAGTGAATCCACTAATTTTTCATTAATTTTTGAGTCTATCCATGTCCTGTTTCAAAGAGCAGGCACTTGACTACTGGGCTTCTCACTAAAGGCTGCAGCCTGTTTTCTCCAAGAAAACTGAGGAAAAGGAAATAAAATAGTTGTAACCACTCCCAATGCCAATTATCAAGTTATATCTAAATATTGCTTTCCCCACCCAGTGACACAGACAGCTGCTTAGAGGTTGCAGTACAGAAATCACCTCCTGAAAGGTGCCCATGTCCTTGACAAGAGCACCAGGATATTTTCATGGGACAGCTGCATTTGCACTTGTTCCTCCATATCTGAACATATTCCCTAGGTGGATTTGCTGTTGGTTCTCTGCTGAAAACAAGGTTCCCATTCTCAGCGGTGACACAGCTTGAAATAAATCTATGTTACTTTAAAAAAAAAAAAAAGAAAGAAAAAAGCCACCGTTAAGAGTAAATTAAAGCAGATACGTGGGCTTTGATCAAGTTACAAGCAGGCAGAAGTGTTAATATACTGGAGCATTTTCACAGCGGAAATGAATTACACCATGGGCCATGCAACTGTAAAGTCGAGCGGAAATTGTAACAAAAAAAAATCAACGACTGAGTCTAAACTGTGAAGGATGTTGGCAAATGTCCAGGAAAAGGTATGGCTGGTGCCAAGCTTGCATAAAAGAATGGTTTAACAGTCACTCCAATTGCTATAACTGCTGTTTCTTTTTTTTTTTTTTTTTCCTTTTTATTTTTTCCTTTTAGCTGTTTTTCCTATTGTAACTAATCTCATTAAATAAGGCCCATTGTCTCTCCCCCTCAGACAACAGGCTCATTCAGAGGAGCTGTGCCATGCATTGAGATCCTCCAGCAGGGTCTGAAAGGGACAACAGCACATCGTAAAATATAGGATGGATTGAGTGTGTTCCACCCTGAAAGGGAGGAAAAAGCCTTTGCAGCATGTCTGAAATTCAGCACCATTTGAAGACATCTATTGGAAAAGGTTGTGTGAAATCCTATCAATGTTTAAGATTATTGGGAGGTGAGAGAGAGGAGAGTTTTGGGCATGTCTGATGATTCCATAAACCTATGACAGTGTGACAAAAGAGGGGATTAGCCACCAGGATTAGTGTGAGGGTAACAGAAGGAAGGCAAAATGTAATGCAGAGAAAGGTCAAGTTTGAGGATCTAATACCACTCTCTCAAAATGGGAAGTTTTGCATGAATTAATTAGAGCATTCAAGTGACTCTAGTTATGAAATACCTCATCACTCATCCACCCCTTCCCTTTATTAGAAGAACACTTGGCTGAATGGATGTTGATCATGAAAAAGCTTCTCAGAAAGTAAAAGAAATAATTCAAAACTTAGATCTATCAAGAACACAGAGATAGATAAAATAACATCCTTATAACGATTACTATGTGTAACCAGTGTTTGTAACTAAAATTCCAAGCCAAATCTAAGTATTTGGTGTCATATATCATTCTGACACCCTGGGAGAAAATACCAACCCCCACCTCTGTTCAACTCTTTTAGGTGGTTTAAACGCTCAGCTCAAGCTCTCTGCACCTCCCCTGCAGGATCTCATAGAAAGCTGATGGCTAACAGACTGCATGTTCTATTTAAAGGGAAAAATAATTAAGAATTTGACTTAAAATTTCTTTATCTTAGTGTGACCAATACCTTTCAATCTTACTACAGGAAGTCAAGATCTTTTGGACTTTTGACCATCACTGACCATCACATGCTGCTGTTGAGGAAAATTTCCCTGGTTAGGAAAAAAACAACATGTGGATAGAAAAACAAATGTATGGGCAGATAATCCTCAGGTATTAATATTATCCTCAGTGCAGTGATAGCTAAAATGTCAACTTCCAGGAGAGGTTCCATTCAGTGTTGCACCTATGGAGGACACTAAGTGGAATCCATGTGAGTTAAATAACTTGTATTCTGGAGAAGGATGTTCTCACTAAGGAAGTGCACACAAAGAAAAACTGAAACATCACAGAACCTGTAGCAATAGGAATAAATCACAAATATTAAATAAATTAATAATAGCTGTCATGTCTCATTACAGAAGTTTTATCCCTCAGCCTTGGCACTTCTCTCCACTGTGGTTTTCATTAGTGGTTGCAGCAAGAATTTGTTCTTTCCATTTCCATTATTATTTGAAGAAACAGAGGCATTGTGGACAAGTCAAACTCAACTGGACCAAGAGGTAAACCCCTGAGCCACAGCCAATTTGGTTCCCATTTTACAAAGAGCTAATCTAGATTTAAACCTGCTGAATTAGAGCTGAGGTCTCACAGTCAATTCAGCAAGAGCTGACTCAGATTGTTTTTATCAGCTGTGAGAAGACTCTGGGTGCTCATCTGATGTGAGCCATCTATGTACAGCACTGGAGTAATCAGAGCTATTTATATTTAATTATCTATACAGGGAGATAAAAATATTAATAATTTATACTTCCTGATCTGCATCCCCTGTGGTTTTAGTGCTTTACATAAAAGTTTAGTACCTGGACAGTTGCTGAGTGATACATCTGGTCTGATGGTTCAGTGACAGAGATATTTCCACTAACATTAATTTAAGCTATTTGCAGAGCCAGGAAAAAAATTGCTGATTGCTTTTAATATTTGGATCCTCCAATAAAGTGTTTGACTTTAATAAAAGTACTTTTCGTGTCTTGCCTATGACATTGCCTGGGTAATACACTAGTAAGTGGGAACTGACTTAAGAGTTATTTGATAACATCATGGATCTCTCCTGCATGTTTGTGTACACAGATAGATTTTAAATTCTTTCAATAAAAAGTTGTGGTTGTGAAAAGGTATGGCCTTACCACCCATCTGAAAATTCCTTACAGAGATTCTGAGAATTTTCTTCCAGGTACCACATGTGAATTGCAAGGTAGATAATTTCCATGTATTGACATTCTTTCAAATATTTACTGTGCCTTGCATTCATTTATAGAGAGAGTTCGCTGGGTTTTTTTAAAGGAGAAAAACCTCACCCACTGTGAAATAAGATAACGAGAGTTCAAACTTCATAGGATGGAAAATCTTAGGAGAAATTTTGATTACTTTGTGGCTCTTGCATATAACAAGGAGCAAAAAGGAGCACTTCTTGACACAATACGAGGAATAATGTTCATAATAAACAGCACTAATTCACCTTCAGGCACATTATTTGTACCAGCTCTTATGTAGGCTCACACAACCAGAAGAGTCCATGCTGTTCTTCACTTTTCATCCATTGCTGCTGTTGGGCAGTAGTACCATGAGAGTGGCCCACAGGTTTTTGGTAATGTCAGGCTGCTCCAGAATCTCACCCCACCAAATCTGAGAATCACAGAATGGTTTGGGTTGGAAGGGATCATGAAACTCATCTCATTTCAACTCCCTGATATGGGCAGGGACAGCTCTCACTAGCTCAGGTTGCTCCAAGCTCCATCCAAGCTGGCCTGGGACATTTCCAGGGATCCAGGGGCAGCCACAGCATCTCTGAGCACCCTGTGCCAGGGCCTCCCCACCCTCACAGGGAAAACTTTCTTCCTAATATCCCATCTAAATCAATCCTCCCTCAGCTTGAGGCCATTTCCCCTTGTCCTGGCACAGCTTTCCCTTGCTGGGATAAAAAAGTCCTCTTACAGCCATAGTGAAGGTTCTCTTGATGTACTGGGAGGTGCTTTAAAGTCTCCCCAAAAAGCCCTCTCTTTCCTCATCCATCACCAAAGTGAACAGCATGGATTGGGTAACAGAATAATTATTTCATTTAAGAAGTCCTTAGACCTTCCCCTTGCTTTTTTACATGCAGCTTTTCTATTCCTCATCCGTAGTTCAAGTACATTTACCCATCATTTTACTGGTATGTTAGGAATTTCTACACTGCCTATTCCACCCACGTGCCAATAGGATATGATGGTATTTGGGACGGGAAGAGTGGGATCAACTTCAGCTAACTCCATCAGCCACAAAAATGGATCTTTAAATCTCAGCCATTTACCTCATCTCCTTTTAACTTCTTTAAAGCATCAGCTCTACTCTGAGGATGTTGGTTTCAAGCATCACATTTTTAATCACTCACAGGTGTTTCCATACTGCCCCACTTTTGTCAGTGGCACTGAGGCAGATTTTGGAGGGCAGTTCAGCTGTGTGAATGTAGAGTCTTCCTTCAGGATTCATTGTGACATTCTTCCCATCCTTTTGACTGAATTAACTCACTCTTAAACCAAAAGTGGGATCCAAAATGCTCACATGGGAATGAATATCATACACGTCTGGATTTAGGAGATCTGAGTCACAGCTCAATGATTATGTTGGATGTAGATGTCTATATGTGGAGTCACTATCCTGCTCAGATTTAATTTCATTTTAATTAAATTTTGATTTCTTTAATATATACTTTTTAAATTGTGTCTGTCACCATTTGGCTCACAAATTTCACTGCAGTTAAAATAAATGATTTCTTAGTGTAATACCTTTGCAATTCGCAACCAGACTCGCAGAATAAAACTCCAAACCCAGAAGTAAATCTGATCACTCCAAACCTTGTGAAGAAAAGTATCCCCTTTTTACTGAACTTCACGCTCTGTTCTGGCTCACTCTTATGATAAACTGCTGTTGATTATCTAATTCTTCTGGGCATATGAGCAATGCCAGAATGTCGGTTTTACATTAAAAGGATGTAGTTTAAAAAACAAAACAAAACCCTAAATACAGAAATAAAATATGTGTTTAATTAGGGCTTTAATCTTTCCTGAGCTCATTAAAGAAAAAAAAAAAAGTGGGGAATGGATGCCCATAGGGTCTGATAATATTTTCCTAGAGTGAAAACTGCTTCTACAATATATATTAGTAAACATCCATTTGTGTTAGTAATTAACTTCAGTGTTTTGGTATCCATTTATTTCTCCTGATTTCATGTTCCAGTCCAGATCATTGTTAAATGAGCAGCACCATAATAGCCCTGATAGAACTGTTTGGACAATTGTTTTTCAGTTAAAGCTGAGCCATAGCTGATCCCTATTTGCCTGACATCTGGGCTTGCAGATCCCTCCAGACCTTTGCTTTTGGGCAGATGAGCTGGACAGAGAAAAATTCTGTAAAATATTCATATATTTTGAGGCTAGTGAACCCAAAATTAAGAATATTTAATTTCTCCAGGAAATAAAAATAGAGTTTTCATTAGGCTTCAATGACATTATAAAATATACAAAGAAGAACTGGGGAAAAAAAAAGGATGAATAAAAAGAACCATTTTAGGGAAAAAATGTATATAATACACAGAAAAAAGGCTTCTAGTATCTAAATCTGTAAGCACAAACTGATAAGCAAAGCACAAGAGGCATAAAGAAGCAAGTGAAATTCCTTCCTCCAGTAAAGAAACCTGATTGAAACCATAAATAAATAATCTCAGTACATAAATCTGGAGGAAAGAGGAAAATATATTGAAGGAGTAAGGATCACTGTGAAATTTCCAAATATTGTCCTGCAAAAACCCAGAGATATTTTTCAGTCACTGGTGTTGAGAGTGTTTCACTGACAGGGGGTAAATGTATCTCAAAGAGAGGTGAGGAACAGAGTGAAGGAAATAAATATTACTAAGTGGTTCAGAGGAAATTGAAAATACTTTACTGGTCATGTGAAGGATCAAAACAAAATATAAAAAAGTAAATTAAAATGTTAATATTATTCCTTAAATTCCTAAATGTTAATATTGTTCCTTAAATTATCAAATCTGAGCATACCTGCACATACTCTCATGTCTATGTCCCCTGTCTTCAGATTTGTGCCATGCATATTTAATTAGAAATGCAGAATTGTGTGTGTTGTTTTATATCATTAAACTCTTTCTTTTCTCAGTCCTTTTGTAATGGAAATATTTCCTATAAATGACTTACCATGAAAAAATCTTTGCAAAATCGTGAAAAATTTAAATATCTCACTAATGTAAAAAAGCTAGAACTGTTCTAACAGTCCCAAGAAAAATGAGCAGGGGATATTTTCAAACCATCCTGCCCATCCCCTGTTTCAATTATGTCTCTCTTTTAACTCAAGGTAAAGGTGCTGCAAGGATCTCTTTTGAGCATTCAGCACCCTGGATTTTTGTGTGTGAACTCTCAGCCTGTTCCTGGTCAATTTTTTGATGACTACCAGGCAGATTTGTCCAAAACCTTGGCAGAGACCAAGACAGCAATTACAATCTATATCAGACTTTGGAAAATATCTCAGTCTGTGCTGGATCCTGTTAACTGCCATAGACAGAAAAGTGTAATGCTAATTTTCTGTGTAATATTGGCTGAGCCAATTAGGTTTTCAAACCTTTGTGCCTGAAGTTAAGCATATAAATTATTTTTAAGGTATTTAAATAAAATTGGCTGGGTTTTCTGAGAATCTTCTCAGTCAATTTGCTTTAGACTTCATTAAAACTTTAGGTGATCTGTGTAGTAGCGTCACCCATGTCCAGGTTAAACTGAGACTTTTCCTTTTTATATTTTAAATCCCAATTTGGATTAGGAACTCAATTCTGAATTATGTCCTGATCTTATTTCTAAACTTGCCAAGAGCAAAATTATTATAAAGAATCCCAGACAGATATCTTGTTCAGGACAGGGACTTAATCCATATAGGAAAACAAGAATTATCCTGCATATTTTAACATGGAAATTTCAGCATGTGTTTCCATTTGAAACCAAAAGTTTTTCACTTTTTTTCTCAGGGCAAAATAAGATGCACTTCCTTTCTCTAAAGCTTCATATGCTTATCTGGGAAGTGGGCACCAGATGCACAATTTTGCTTTTATTTGAGTAAACTGGGATATCCCAGCTGACTTTGGTTACTGGTATTATTGCTGAGCTATTGGTATAATTGGTATTGGTATTATTACTGGGATATTGATATCATAACCCGAATACATTTTGACTGGCAAATTTGACCACAGAACTCTTTGCTAGACTTGAGGAGTTATTCTAAAATATGTAGCATGACACATGATACATTTCTGTGGGAGCTTGGTCCTAAATAACTGGTCTGTTCCAAACACAATGTTTTATTTGAGTTTCTAGGGTCTTGGAATTGGTATTTTATGACCTATTAGGTTAATTGCTTGGGATCATCCACACTGTTTGAAAAATCTATCTTCAACAGGAATGGGTTTTGACTGTCAGTTTGCCAAACAGACACAGGGAGATCAAATTTATCCAACTGCTGCAAGGTTGTAATGTGATCCCATTTATATGTGCATACCACACATAGCAAAGTGGAACCTCAGTTCCTTATTAGAGTCTCTGAGTGCTGCGATAAAGTAAGTGAAAAGGATCAAAAAGACAAGAGAAAAATATAGCTGGATTATCAGAGCAGCCACAGTTTCCCCTGAGATTGAAACTTTATTGCTTTAGACAGTGCATGCAGATGCAGTAAAAAGTGGTCATTGCCCCTAAAATATCACAGAATCCTGGAATGGTTTGGGTAGGAAGGCACCTTAAAGACCATCCAGTTCCAGCCCTCTGCCTTGGGCAGGGATGCCTTTATCCTGGTTCTGGCCAGGAGAGGGTTAATTTCTTCAGTAGCCAGGATAAAGAAGGTGATGACCAGGGCTTGGAGGTGGTTCTATACCTTCTCACATCATTTTCTGGGAATGGGACCCAGGTTTCCTTCCAGGATGGGGTAGTGTGGGAGAGGTCAGGTTTTTTCTGGTTTTGAGGGGTTCCTCAGGGTTGAGAAGTAACATTTCCTTTCTTGTACCCTACATCATCACAGTATTGTGATTGTTACTGTTCATTTGCTTACCTCATTGCTGTTCCCAGTAAATTGTTCTTACCTCAACCCACTCTCTTCACCTTCTGTGCCTCCAATTCTATCCAGCCCTCTGCAGGGGAGGGGGAGAGGGAGGTGAGTGAGCAACACACGACTTGGAGTGGTTTAAGTGGGAACACTAAATCAGAGAATATCATTCCTGAACCGTGACACATTCCACCAGACCAGGTTGCTCCAAGTCCCATCCAACCTGGCCTTGGACACTTCCAGGGGTCTGGGGGCAACCACAGCTTCTCTAAGCAGCCTGTACCAGGGCCTCACCACCCTCACAGAGTGAGAATTCCTTCCTAAATACAACAGGAATTAATACAAGAACACATAACCTCTGCAGTAGATACTTTGATAAGAATTTGCCAAGAATACAAATAAATTCATCCTCAAGTGCAATCTGAAACTAAGAAATGGCAGTGTCTCTCTGAAGGTGTGTTTCAGCTGAATGAGAAGTGATGGGCTTCATGCAAGAACTTGAACGTACCAGGTGTGAGACTCATCTTGCAGCTTATTGAAAAGTTGTGCATGCAACACCAAATTTTCCCTATAGCCTGTGGAGGTAACTCCTCTTTCCCTGACAGCAGCATCTCAGCTAGATGGGATGGATCACTTCCAATAGAATGTCATTTTCCTAACGTTTTGGTGAGCAGCAGGAGAGGAAATGAATCCTCCCTCATGATTTTCTTCATGGAGCCCTGAACCATCAAGATGATGGACCTGCTTGGCTCCTGACAGCAGTACTGGTAATTGTCGTGGGATCTGTGTAGCAGCAAGGATTACTCCATTTGGTGGTTATGCCCTTCACTGGATGGAAGACAAGCTTTCATAAAATGAGGCAGAACCGTTTAATTTTATCCTTTTAATGTAGCTGCTATTTTGTTGAGGTTTTTCTTAATCAAGGATGGAATTTTAATGCGATCTGAAAGTTGGAGAAAAAGCTTGGAAGCGTTGTTATCGCTATTTATACCACTGTTTAGTTAGCAGTAGTGGGAGGTAGTAATATCATCCTCTGCATTACTAGAGTGAAATAAATGTTGGGAAACATTGGTCATGACAGAATGAAAACAAAACAAAAAAAAAATTAAAAGAAGAGGAAAATGTTCTCTCTCCTGTTTTTATAGTAACAATAACATCTATAAACCAGCCCAAAGAATAAGAAATATCATGTTGGAAACAAACATGGATATAAAAATAGTAACAAGAACAACCACCAAATCTGCTCTTCAGACAGAAAACAAGGTAATTAACTCTGCTCCCATCCTGATGATTTCATTTGAATTTATGCAATTTCCTTTATTTTCTCCTTTGTTTGTTCTATTCTCCTTTACCCGTGTGCTTTTGTAATTTCTGTTGTTTATTCATGGTGGAGCTGGTTGGAGCTTTCAATCAAAAAAAAGAAAAAAAAGCAGAATAGGAAAAAAAAGGAAAAAAAAACCTAAACAACTGCACCATCCTCCAACTGGCCAACATGGAGGTTGGAGACCACACGGGGATCAAAGCGATATGAGGACAACAGGGGTTTCATTAAAATGTTCTCCTCACTGCCTGAGGAAAGAGCAGTGAGGACAGAGTGAGAGGGGGAGGGGGGAAGGGAAATCATCTGGTCCAAACAAGTTTAACTAAAAAAAAAACCCAAGCAAACCACCTGTGGTCTCCTTGGAAACTGGCTTGCAACCCCTCCAGCCACCTTTTAATGAAACCCCAGAGCCCCTTTATTAATTTATTAAAGAATCTATTTTCTGAAGATTCATAAACCGCGCATAACTCATATTCCAACACATCTCTGCTATGCTAATAGCGCGTGCTGCCATGAATAATTAATTCTTTAATTAGTAATAATTAGAGGTTGTTGTATAGGTCAAACCATTGGGCTGACAGCATGCTACTGTCAAAATGTCATTTGAATTAACAGGACTGTGGCCCTTTCTACATGGAATGGCTCGTTGTTTGGGGTCGGTTGTCCCCTCCCCTCCAAATTTTATTGTTTTAAGAGTGAGTTGCTTTAGAAGATGTGGAACACACAAAAGGAAATGTTTAATAGCATTTAGAGCACAAAAGAAAAGGCTGCAGACCTCCAGCAGATGCTTATAATGGTGGATCTTGGTCTGGGCACTGTTTGTCCCTTTTGTGGGTAAAGAAAAAAAAAAAAAAAAGGAAAGGGATAAAAGCAGTTGCACTGACACTCTGGACTAAGTCAAATCATGGCTTTTGGGTCAAAATCATGAATTTTTAGTCAAAATCACTGTTCACTCTCCACATCCCTGCAAGGGCTGCATTTGTGGGTCTAGTTCTACTCAATGGATAACCAGTAGAATTTAATCCTTGTAACTGATGCACCAAGGTGTAGGTTCAACTCCTTGTCTGTTTATGTCCTGAAGGAATCTGAACCATTTTCCCCCACTTTTTCAAGGCAATATAGAATATAGCTAGGCTTGAAAACTGAGTTTAGTCCTGCTCTGTACTATGGAAAACAAACTTTTCCCACCAACAAAAAGACAAAATGTCACCCTACGAGTTACGCCACTTGGTTGGAAAGAAGACAGTTAAAAAGCAAAGGGAAAACACCAAATTTATGAGAGAAATATGCTGAAAGTGTATTGTTTCCACCTTGATTTTTTTCACCCCTGGGTGCGGCAGCTTCTGGAGAAGGACAGCAGCTCAAACCAAAGGTACAAATTTCCCAGAAGAGTTCTTCCCTTTGGACATAAACTGCACCAGAATTTCTCCTTTTAGGAACAAAGAGTTTATCTGAACTTTGGAACAGGGTCTCCAGGGTTATGGCAGACTCACCATCCTTGAACGTGTTCAAAATTGGAATTTTGTGATATGGTTTAGTGAACATGGTGGAGTTTGGGCAAAGGTTGTATTTTATGATATTGGAGGTCTTTTCCAACCTTAGTGATTCTATGAAATGATGGGTTGGCTGGACCTTCAATCTCACCTAACACAGATGTTCTGTTATAAAGAACAATTCCTATATAAGGAATCTGATGCATGTAAACATCCTTTTCTGATTTCTTTGTATCTTTTTTGGCAGAGGGAGCAGATATCTTCAAATGCAGTGGGTTTATTACCAAACCTGCATCACTGAAGTGCTGGGGGAAGGTAAGTGCTCAAATGAATGGCAAGAATCTGTCCTGATTTGACAAAGACAGAAAGTAAATTCAATGGTAGCACAAGATAGGGAAAATGTGCATCAGATGGGGTAAATCACCTGGGCAGAGACCCACACTATCACAATTCCACTGGGCTCAGCTCTGCTCAAAGACTCTTCACGTTGCTGCTGTGCATGACAGACCCACACACAAAGCTCTGGTGGAGCAAGGGATTTGAATCATGCATTTCATTCCACTTGAAAGATCCCAACCTGAATGGGTTGGCGCTGCTGCAGTCATCACAGAAATACAAACACACAGCTGAAATCCAAACTCAAGTGAGTGAAATTAAGTACTTAACTCACAGCAGAATGGACTGGAGCCCAAGAGCCCACTTTTTTCCGTTCCTGCTCTGACGAAAAAACACACATATTTTCTTTCTAGGAACAACCAGAAGCCTTTTTATTCCTCTCTTCCTTGCCTGCTAACAGAAAAAATAATAAGTGGAGGCTAAGCAAATGCAAAAAGGGCTTGAGAATGTTTTCCAGTTAAAAGGATATTAGAAACAACCTTTTCCATAAAGAGGGAAAAAAGATAGAAAAATATGACAAGATAATAAACACATAATAATAATAATATTCAGTGTCGTGAAGTGGCAGATATTTTGCTGCTAGTCAAAAAATTATATTATCAGAAATCCTTTTGTATCATTACATATTGATGTTTAAAAAATATTTGAAACAAAAAGAAAGCCACCAGAGACTGTACATAAAGGTTGTTTTCTGTTGACAATGCAACAAGGTCAAGAAGGATTTTACATGAAAGCTCTTTGAAATCCATATCAAGGGTCTGGTTTGTAAAGCAGAACAAGTATGGTGATGGTGGTGGTGAACATTGTTGTAGATATGTTGCTTGCAATACAGGGGACAATTTATGTTCTCCTTCTGAAAAAGTACAAAGGTTTATTGGTGTGCAAATGATTGAAATTAATATGTTAATCAGATTTTTAAAGTCAGCAGCTTGTATTGGGTTGTCAAAATACCCCCAGTGGACAGTGATAGCAATAGTAGAGTATTGGCATCAGTGTTCAAAATGGGACAGAGCTCAAATATTTGTCACCAGAGGAAGCGTGGTCAGAGCCATGGTCACTGAGCACAGTTATTAGCCCAAAGTTAGACAGAGGTTGTTTTCCTTAGAGAACACAGAATCACTAAGGTGGGAAACAGCCACCAAGATCATCAGTCCCAAACTTAAGACTATTTATCTCCATGCCCACTAAACTATTTCACTCTCCTCATTTTTTGGACATTACCAGAGATGGTGATGCTTCCCTGGGCAGCCTCCTCCAATGCTTGACCACTCTTTCAGTGAGGAAATTTTTTCTGATATTCGACCTGGACCTCTGCTGGAACCTGTTTAGACCATTTCCCCTTGTGCTATCATGAATTGCCTGGGAGAAGAGGTAAAACCATACCTCCCCCAACCTCAGACATGTCTCTAGTCTAGAAAGCACACATTGGTTAATCCACATGTCTCTTTTTCCCCATCAAGGGCCCAGGAAATACAGGGGAATAGATAAATGTATGTTCTCACACTCCTTATATTTTGCAATATTTTATATTGCGTGCTTTTTCCTGGCAGAAGACCCAATCATTTGTTCTCTCTGCCCACTTGATGGGTCTTTTAATTCTCCCCAGCAAAAGTCCACAGCCACACATGGCTTTGTGGAGCTACCATGAACTCTGTGAACCGCAATCTGTCTCTTCTGTTCCTCCTTCTGTCCAAAGAACTTCCCTTTTTCTGTTCTCTCACAACCAGCTGCACACCATTTCTTTTTAGAATTTTCGCCATTGCCTCTTATTCTCTTTTTGTACAACAGAATTGTCCTGCTTTTTTTATCTTTTCCACCTGTTTTTCTACCTATTATTTCCACAGTTCTTTTCTTCAGAAAACCTGTTTTTCAACTCACTCTTCCAACAAAGAAACTCTTATTTTGCCTTGTTTTCCTACTTTTACAATCATCTACTCAGTTTCTTGCACTCTTCTTTTTCAGTGATTATCAAAACATCCTGAACCACAGATGTTGGTCTCTTAGACCATGCCCTCTCTCAAGTCATCTTTGTATCCAGGAGAATCCTGCCCAGATCTTCTTAACTACCAGCAAATGCAGAGGAGGGCCACAGGGATATTCAAAGGGCTGGAGCACTTCTCCTCTGGAGATAGGTTAAGAGAGCTGGAGCTGTTCAGCCTGGACAGGAGACAGCTCCAGTGCCTAAAAGTGCTCCATGAAAGCTGGAGGGGGACACTGGAAAAGGGCATGCAGTGATAAGAAAGGTAGAAATGACTTTAAGCTGAATGAGGGTAGATTTAGATGGGATATTTGGAAGAAATTCTTCTCTGTGAGGGTGATTTGGCCCTGGCACAGGGTGCTCAGAGAAGCTCTGGCTGCCCCTGGATCCCTGGAAGTGTCCAAGGCCAGGCTGGATGGGGCTTGGAGCTGCCTAGGGCATTGGGAGGTGCCCTTGCCTATAGCAGGGACAAGATGATCGTTCAGGTCCCTTCTAACCCAAACCATTCTGTGATCTGATGATTCTGTGAACGTTATGGACAAAATACTTCCTACCTTAAATCTAATGTCAATATGTGTAAAACGAGACCTGTATCCTACAGCTTCTGCTTACAGGTCTCTGTTGTCAGTGACACTCTGTGTTAGTTTGGGTCAGGGTTGTATTGAGTGACACTAGTTCATCTTCCTTTTCCTAAATATATGGCCATTTTCCTCAAAATTCTTAGTTTTCACTAAGATTCTTCTTATTCCCTTATATCACCTTAGGATGAATCTCAATTTATGAAGTCCTCCAGTCAAAAATTGTGTCTTCTTGGTGTCTGTGGTCCAAGTCAGCCTGTTAGAAGTGTGTCTTAGCTGTGCTCAAACAGCTTCTACCACATGACACCTCCCAGCTCATTTAGTCCTTCCACTGACCATTTAATGCTCAATGTCACAATTCTAATGCACTAACTTTCAGACTTATTTATTTCACCAGGTCTTTTTGTTTTGGCCATTATCCCTGTGGATAAACTATCACCATGTATAACACAATGTAGATAATACAGCCCCTTGAATCAGGCTTCAGTTGGAAGGATTTGTGTTCATGCAAAGATTTGCACAGTGTGTTCAGGCTCAGATTTGTAGGTCCTGCTACACAACACCAACCTTATTACAGAATCACAGAATGGTTTGGGTTGGAAGGAACCTTAAAGTTCATCCAGTCCCAACCCCCTGCCATGGGCATGGACCCCTTTCACTAGAACAGGTTTCTCCATATCCCACCTGACCTGGCCTTGGTTGGATGTTTTAGATGAACTGAAGCAGTCTCTTTTAGTGACCTTGGGTCAGTAGATTCTGCCAGGTTTGTCTGTGAGAAATGGCAAAACCAAGAACACAAACCAAACTTTTGGGAACTAATGCTATGAGGAGTGCCAGCTAAGAAGAGTGTTATGAAGAGTGTCTGGCCAAGGATCTCAAGCAGTGTTGGCTCTGAGTTCAAATCCAAGGTGTTGGCTTAACTTCCTTTGTTTGATTTGTCATGAAAATATCAAAGTCTGCTTTTGACTTTTTTTCTTTTTTCCTTAACTTCCTGTCCATGGGGAGCAGAAGGTCCTCACCACTGGTCCTATTTTTTTTCTTTCTTTTTTTTTTTTTTTTACTCTTTCCTTCTTCTTTCTTCTCTCTCTTTTCTCCATTCTTCTTTCTTCTTGTTCCTTTTCCAATAGAAAGATTGCAATGCTTCATGTATTTCATAAAATGCACTGGTCCCAAACACAGATCAGGAAGACCTGGAATCCAAAATTCTCAGTTCCTGTCTGAATTCTAAAATTATTAAATTATTTTGATTTTGTGCTTATAAATATATCCTTGGAATCCTGGGAATCCTGGGCACAGGATGTGTCCTGCTTGGCGTGGTATCACTGTGGCTCTGACATTTCCCCTTTCTGGTTATTATCAGAGTTATTATAGATACATAAGTTAATTGAAACAAGACATTTCCCTGAGGTGCCCATTTTATTTTTAGCTCAGAGGAGACTCAGTAGCCTTGGAGAGCTTCTGTGTGACTCCTGTGGATTCCTCCCATGTTTTAGGCCTCCAGGGCCAAGGCACCAGCACTGGGACATTACTGAGCATCTCATCATTTTAGGACATCTGGTCACTCCTTACCAAAGCTGTAAATGAGCAAGACTTGCCAAGAATTTAATAAAGATTTTCTTGACGTTTCTTTCTTGGATAGAAAAACCTAAATGGTCTCTGTGATTGGTGTGCCACACAGAAAATCTGCCTTGTGGTTGAGCCACAATTCTGTCATCCCCATTCCTTCTTCCCAAAGTGCAAAGAAGAAGTACAGGACCATTGTGAAGACACTTAAAAATCTCTGTATTCAATCATGCCAAAGATTCTCCAGGTAGGAAACACAGAAAAGTTTAAATTTCTAAAAAAAGGTAACATTTTAATACATTCACACTTTTATTCAAAGAGTCATTTCTGTGCAAATGAAATGCTGGTAGGGTTTGATGGGCTCTTAATGGGTATTGTCCCACTGAGAGTACTGGGAGTGGGGCTGCAGTGATCCTTCTGCTCTGCTTTTGGGTTCCAGAGGGAACAGGTAAAGTCAAAACTCTCAGCTTCAAGCTGAAGAGCAAAAAAATCAGCTTGAAGAGTACATCTGTACATTTTAGATATTTTTTCTGTCTGAATCACTGGGTTTCTTTTCCATAAAGAGTATGTAGATGACATGTAAATGTTATGTAAATTGGGTCTATAGTCCATTAAAGAGCAGTATTATAATCACTAATACCCTATAGGCATGGACAGATCAACCAACCAAGTTTTATTTGATCTTTGTCAGAGACACTGAGCCCTTTTATGCAATATTTTGTGTACACGCCTTTATTGTGAAGATCATCATTTCAAAATGTGCCCATTTGGGATAAATAGATGTTGCTGATGTGCCATGCAGCAAAGTTCAGCAAGGATATTACTACCAAAAATACTATTTATAGACTGACCAAAATGAAGGAATCCTGCCTTCCTTGGAGAAATTTCATCTGAAGTGATCACCTAATCAGCAGCCTTGAACAGCCTCAAATTGGATGCAGCACTTCGCCTTCAACACCTGCTACTTCCAGTATCCAAATGAAATGGAAACATGGGTAACAAAAGAAGACTGGAGGGCTGTTTGGCCCTTTCCTTGGAAAAATATATTCCTTACTAATTGGCACAACTCTGTCAATAAATATTCACTGGTTTACACAGCCCTCCTGTTTACTTAATGAAATGGTAGTTGAGGGGTTAATGGGTTAATTGGGGAAAGGAAATGAATCTCCAAATATATCAAAATCTGATAAGTAATTTAGCCTAATTAATAATTTACATGTCAACATTTTTCTGGGTGCCGCATTCACTTTGGGAATATAAGTAATAAATCCCAAAAGCTGGGTAAACTCACAGTAAATTGAAGGCACCAGTTGAAAAGAATGTGAAAATTAGTGTATTGCAAACTCTTTCCTAAGGTTTTTACAGAAATTTTCTTGTAATACTCAATGATAAGTGTGTAAGGAGGTAAACTATGGAATCACAGAATGGTTTGGGTTGGAAAGGACCTTGAAATCAGCCTATTCCAAGCCCCTGCCACCTTCCACTATCCCAGGTTGCTCCAAACCCTGTCCAACCTGGCCCTGAACACTTCCAGAGATAAGGAAGTTTCTAAGCTTGTCTTGGATGCTTGTTCAAAGGTGGTGAACAATCAGATCTCCACCAGTAGGAGTTATGCTACATACTGAGCAGAATATACAATATTTCTGCAATTAGTTCTGGAATATTAATATCTTACTATTAAGATCCAGGCTCATAATATTAAATACCCAGGCTCCCTGAGCAGGAAATTGTCAAGCTGCATCCTTGGATATGTGACAATTATATGTGAACTAGAAATCAGACACACAAGATTAGAAGTCTGGGGTGTCAGGAATCAGTGACATGATTAAATTAGAAAGACACTACTACCTCAACCCATGCAAACCTGATCTTAAGCATAAAGTAGGTGAATCTCTCTTCTCCAGCATGAAGTCGTGCTGGATTTTCATTCCATTCTGTATTATGCACTGCATAATAAAACACTTCTCTAAAGTTTTTGTACATTTGTGTAAGTACACCCATATTTTTGATTCTCATTTGAAAATAATTAACCCTTAATCAGTGTGACAATGTTTTTGGGTTATATTTGGAATCTTTAATTGTTCAATTTCTAGATTTCTAAGAAAACTAAGAGAAGATAACTCTTAACATTTATGGATTCATACCAGATCCTGAAACTTTTAGATAGAATATCATCTTTTTTTTAGGCAAATCTGTTAATGGTAAGGTGTTAGGTCTTCTATGGAACACAATTATACCAGGCTAAGTTAACCATGTCTTAGTGATGGAAGGAGCAATCCCTTTATATACCCTGAAACAATGAGATGGGATATGAGAAGCACAAAAATATAAAGAATTGAGTGTTGACAGTTAAAAAATTTTGAGCTATACATTCTTTCAAAGGAGAAGACAAATATGTGGATTTATATTGAGAGATAAAAAAAGCCTTTGTCTTAAAATCCTCCTGTTTTGAGGACTTTATCACATTTGCTATGAAGCTGCTTCTTGGTTAAGGGATTATCAGGCATTCTGTTTGTTTGAATGATGGGAGGACAGAAGATGCATTTAGCAATCCTTAAACCATCCCTGACACCACCAGATGAATGTCAGGTCTAGTCAGGAGAAACAGAAATGATAAGCATTCCTCTGCCTCCCTGAGCAACTTACTCTATTGGAAATGACATTTACCCCTCATGAATGGGTCCTGTACAAAGCCTTTTGTACCACAGACGTGGCACAAACTTCTTTGGAACTCTCCAGAAGGGCATATGCACCAGAGTGGGTTTCATCTTGCAAAAATAATCCCATAATTTTGCTTTAGTAAAGCAACTGAGGTGCTCAAGTTAAAGGATTTCTAATTTATCAATAATAAATTTTCCAAGTGAGAAAAGTATCTCTATATATTTACAACCTCCAGACTGTTTCATCCCACCATAAAATGGGATCGACTTTGGAACTGCCTAAACTGACACACAGATTTTCTGATTAATATAATACACCTGAATTTTGCTTTAATAATGGTGAAAAAAATTTTAAACTAGTTGCAATTTTTGACATGCAGGACATTTGCAAGACCACTTAATGAATTTATTAATTATTTTCCTGTTTATCTCATCTTTGTCTGCCTTCCTGTTTCTTCTGCCTGTCTGTCTCCCCAGCTGTCTATTATCTTCAAACCATATATGAAGTACAGCTAAAAACACAAAGCTCTCATTCAGGGTTTCACATATCCAAGGAACCTAAGTGTTCTCCTAATACTAACATTCCTCTGGCACACAATTTATAAAACTTTCCTTCCTTTTCTATAGACTTTGACTATGTGCCCTTGTCAGGACATGTGAGGTCACTGATGTTGTCAAAGATGATCTTTGTCAGTTATTGAAATGAGAATTAATTTGACCTAATATAAACTGACAGACAAACCAGTTCATTGGTAAAACAAGCCAGAAACTGGTGCTAAAGAAGAGTACAGGAGCAAAAAATGTGCATTCACTTTCTCAGTTCAGGTTTTGAAAACTAGACTTTTAATAGGGCTTAGCAAAATGCATCCACCTAGATGCTGGTGAGAAGAATGTCTAATATCATACCTCTTTCACTGTATTTGCACTTTATATATGGCTTGTTGTGGCTTGTTCTTTTACAATTTTATACAGTTAATTTCACTGCAAGAAAATTATCTCTGTGATTAGTGATACCATTGTAGAACCCATGAGGCACTGACATTTTGACCAGGGAATTATTCTGAAAAATTTATATCCCAGAAAATTTTGTTCTGCCAGGATAGAAAATTACTGCTGTGTGGATCACACAAATCAGGAATTCTTGATCCTTATTGTGTCAGGGAAATAAAAAAAAAAAAAAAAAAAGTTGATTTTCTTGAAAGTGATAAGACTGATTGACTTTTCTTCAGGTGCTAAACTTTCCTGAGCAGAGGTCTGTGCCCTCTGCACCCAGTCCCAGCTCTCCTGCCTCTGTGAGTAAACTAGAGATGAACTTTAGTGCTTGTGGGATTAAGGCCAGGGAAGACAGGCAGTGCAAGGAAGATTAATGCAAGTCTGCATGCCATTAAAATTAATCACGTAAAATTAAAGATCCCCTATCTTCTGCTGCCCCTTGAATGTTGTTGATATGACAGTGTCATAACTGATCTATCCAGCTCGTGTTTGTCTCTTAAAAGATAAATTGAGATATTCAATTTCTGCTCAGTCCCAGCATGATCTGAATCCAGCAGATTTCACATATATGAGAACATTCCTTCTACACAGCTCTGACTCATAAAAAGGAAAGGAAGAAAGCAAAGATAAAATAATATTAAACACTAGACCCTAATATTTAGCAAGTGACTGCCATTCCCAAGGATCCTATAAAGCTTTCTGAAAGTGACATCTCTTAAACATTCCCTTCACCCATCAGTGAAAGGCAGTCACCTAAGGCTGCTTAGACTGCTCTGAACATTCCCTTTAAACAGCTTTGAATGGAAATTGTCTCTTTGTTCAGAGCGAGAATGTTTATGGAAAATATTCATCTCATTGAATAATAATAAAAAAATGTTGTTTTCCACTGTCAAAACAAGCTTGTTTTGTTGTTTTTGCTTTGCTTTGGTTTGTTTTCTGTCTCAAAACAGACAATTCTTGAGAGTACGTTTAGAGGTAAAAATGATTTTTAAAAGTTTTACAGGAAAAAAAAAGGATTTTTTTTTTGTTAATTGCTGAAACCCTCATCTTAATTACTGATGCCAAGCTTTCATGCCTTAATTTGATAGATAAACTATGATACACCTATGCACGAGGACCATTGAAGAACCCAAAACACTAAAAATATTTCCCAATCCTGTAATGGAAGTTACAGAATCTTCAAGTGTTCAGGATTAAATTCAATATCTGATCAGAATTCAACAATTCAATAATTAAAATAATTCAATAAGTGAAAAGTATTGAAAAGTGAGAGAACTATGTAAAATTAAAAGTCAGAAAAATGTGGGCTGGCCACAAAACTAGGGCTGGCCAAGCAGTGGCTTTTTAGAGTTTGATGATATATGTAGAAAGGAAAATGTCTGAGGAAAATAATATATCAAGAAAATAAAATGGAAATGTGCTTTTTACATTTAGCTGAAAAATTGAACTGTTTTACTTAAATAAAGAAACTACAATTTCACTTCTGACAAATTATATTAATTTTAAACTTGTAAAGTTATTTATATAATATTTTGAATTGAAGAGTCTTCTAATTAGAAAATAATTATAGTAATATATTTTCAGTTTATAGATTTTCTTTACATATGTGCACCACCCCAAAAATTAAAGTATGATAATTTCATTATTCATTGATAATATTAAGGTTTTTCTAAGAAGCTTTGATTCAAAACTTCCCTTCAAAGATCCAATTCAGAAAACCCTGAGAATTATTATATCATAAATATATTATAACATGTATAATCCATTATTATATATTTCATAGAGAGAGATCTTCCCAAGACTGTTTGATGTGTTAACCAAAAAATTACTTACCTTCCCTCAGAACTTAAACTATTACTGGGTTTCTTTGAAGCACTGTTGTTTTTCTGGCACCTTGGCCTAAAACAAAAAAGGTCAGGAAAGGAGTCTTAGATGCCAAAAACCAAGCAAATTGTTTTCTGGGAATAGGAGCAGTTTCAGGTGTTCCTGTGTATCAACAGAAGCCACTTCTTTACTGTTCTAATGCTTCAGTGGCTGTGATAATAAAGAGAGGATGGCCTCTGATGTTGGCAAACAGAGATTGGGGCAGGTGAAAAAGAAATACCAATGCATTTCCCTTTTCTTGATTCAAGACACACGGTGCAAAAATCCCTCTGTTTTCCCAATATGTCTGAATTAGTATGGATATATTTACAGTTTTATGTGGCATGGCTTCTTCTGCAGGCAGGCTCCTGTATTATGCATCAGATCCATTCTCTGTACTGTTTTATGATGTGTAATTTTCCCTTACAGTACAAGTCAGATTTCAACAGTGATATATTTAATAAAAAATTAGATACACTTCTACTGACTCACTTTTTTTTCCCCCCTTCATCCATTATACTGACCACATCAAGTCAGTGTTTAAAATAAAATCACTCAAATCACTGCTGAATAAGTAAGATATTCAGCATGCTACGCCTTCTGTCTCAGCCATGAAGGATAAAGATGTTTTGTAAAGAGCTAATGCTGCCACACTCCTGAGTTATGGGTCACTAAAGAAGCTGAACACTCACCTGAGGGATAAAGCTATCCCTCACCTAATATATTTCCCAAAAGTGCAATGTGCCCATAATTTCTGGATGTCTGTAAACTCACGAGTTGTTACTACTCCTCTAGTTTGGTTCAGGGCTTCTGTCCAAACCCATGTTTTGTGAAATCTCCCTCCCTCTCACCTCTTCCAATTAATGCACAGGTTAAAAGTTTAATAAAAAAAATAAGCCAGCAAAATACAAGCCCCATTTAACCCTATAAAACCAGTGCTTTCAAGTAACTTTTTTCAGGAGAGGAGTGAAAATGGATACCTCCTGTCATGGTAGGAGATCCAAGCCTGGGAGTGCAGATGCTGAAATGTGTTGTCTCACAAGTACTGAATCCCTACTGCCAGCACCTTCTACCCACCACTGCCACTTTTTTCCAGTCTCAATTCACTGTGCAGTAAGACAGGCTTGAAGATTACATATAATCCAATTCATATGTAATACTAATGTGCAGTCCCAGAATGTCTGCAATTCTTTGCTCAGCAAGAGCTGCCTTCTGTCTCAGTGTTGATCTGTGTCACTAATTCTTTAACTTCTTCAATAAATTCCAGTCATGGAGCAAATCCCTCACATGCCTTCATTTCTAACCCAGAGTGGATACCCATCAGAGCTAGTCTGGGTAAAGAACTCACTGAGGCACAAGAACTGGGCATGCCCCAGACCAGCCTAATAGCTGGCCTTGTGTTGATGGTTGATTGCACCATGCAGTATTCAGATGTTGCTTCCAATCTAAATTATCTTATGAATTTATTATTGATATTCCATGACTTATATTAAGCTGATAGCACACATTTATGTTTTAGGATGTTGGGGGGATATTTTTGTTTAACAGCAGCAGCAAAACTTCTTCTCAGGTAGGAAGTTATCACAAAAAGCTCTGAGGCAGGAACTGGAGAACTGCTAGAGAAAAGATTAAGGAAGTCCCAAAGGATACAAGACCAGAAACCATGAGAGGTTCAGTAAAGCTAAGAAAGTAGCAGGGGCACAGAGCTGAAAGAAAGCTTGATGTCTTTTCTAGGCTGGAGGATTTGGAATGTCTTACAGAACATGACAGCCTGCTCTGAAGTGGCACCATAACAATGGGAAAGGCTGCTCAGATGGGGTTGGGAATTACATGCAGTGATGCTGTGGAGACATGAATGCATCATAACATGATAATGAATACAGAGCTACATCTACCCTGGGAAGTAAAAAAGTGCTAATCTGTGAGCATGGGGAAATTATCTTGGTTATTCCTGTTAAAATGAGAGTTTGGTGCTTGTTCTGGTTTTGTCACATGCAACTGGCCTTCTTCTAAACCATTCCACTTGGGAATTAACACAATAAAGGAACTTTTCTTTCACTGGATACATGTATGTGATCATCTTCTTTTGGAGTTTAAAAGAAACTAATAAATTATGTGGGTAAGAGGCAGCAAATCTGTCCTGGCTCTGGTTAACTTGCATTTAACTTGTTATTAAATCACCCAATAGGTTTAATTGAGTCTCGGGGAGGAACTGAGATCCAGAAAGGGAAAAGGGATCTGATTTCAGTACCTGCTTTTTCCATCCTTCATTTTTTAGAAAGTACTTATGCAAGAGCATAAAGAGACAGCTGAGCCCCAATAGGAATAATTTTTTAACTCCCTTTACAGCTGCCACCTGGGTCACTGATCCTCAGAATGGTTGGTTTGGGGAGCTCAAATAGAACACTTTACCTTCACTGCAGTGACCACTGGGAATATTTCTGGGTTGTAGGAACTGATAACAAGGGAAAGTTGCTTTATTTGGGTGAAAAATATAAAGGAAGAGAAGAAAAGTTAGGCAACTGGTCCAAGTAATTAATCTTAGACTATAAACCAGGGAGGAAGATGGGTACCTCCAGAGGTGATACCTCTTCTGGCCTTCAGTTCCTGGTCCAGAAGCATGAAGTCTCCACTGTCCCATCCTATGGGTGTCAGCAGGTGTCCAATGCCATTCTAACAGGTGTTGACCACATATAAAGACCATAATTACTCTAGATATGTCTTATTTCCATTATTAAAAGTGAGATGAATGAATCTCACACTCTCTGGATTTGATGAGTGGGCTTTGTTTTAACTCTCCATGGGTGCCAGTAGAAGACAACCATGTAGGGACTTGAAGACAACCATGCAGGGAAACTTTTCAGCTCTCAGGAATATGAACTTCAGCAGAATCTAGAAAGCTGAAACCTATAAAACATCCAGGACAATGAAATCAAGACATTTGAATGAGTCTGCTTTGCTTTTATCAAGCTCTTCAGGTAGGTCTGCAATGGACTGGAATAAAACTGGACCTGTGTTTAGATGGAGCCAGCATTTTTTGAAGTAAAACCAGTCAATCCATTTAGATGGATCAGAGACAGACCAGTAAAGTCAGGGAAGTGGCAGACTTGATCTGGAGTTGAGTCCTAAGCCCTCAGGAAAGAAGATGGCTTCAGAAAACCTGTGCTGTGTAGGATTGCTGAAATGGGATTTCACAAAGGTCAAGAAGACCAGCACAGATGTATCTTCATTAAGGGCTGGCTTTAATGAGAAAAAGGTCTGGGATTAAGAGGTCCATAGCAGGGTAAGATGCATTCCTTGTCGACACGACAGCTCCTGTGGCAAGGGTTTCCCACCCCCTGGCTCGGGTCTGTAGGAGACTGGTCTGCCCTATTTACATGTTCTGGGATTTTCCTGCTGCCTGAGGGTGTGGGACAAAGGGCCAGCTGGAATCCAGGGTGGCATTGCCTTCTCCATCCAGTGTGCCCACATCTGTGTTCCTCCCTGGGAACCAGTAGGGCAGGGGCTTTTCCCTGGATCATGCTGGCATGTTGGGCATTGCTCCTGACCTCTGCCAACTCTTCCTCCTACAGAAACTGTGCCAACACCTGCAGACCACCTCCCAGCAGGACTCTGCTTTTCCCAGGAATGGAGATGGGGAGCTGTGCAGAGCTCATGCCTGGCAGGAGCTCGTAGCTGAAAGCCATCCCTTTGAACCACCAAACTGGAGCATGAGTTTCATCCAGAGCCAGCGATTTGTGACAATATCAGAGCAGGGCTGTTATCAGCTGCCTGTAACTCTTGCTCAGGAGGCTTTCCCAGGGGCATCCCCCCCAGCTAAGGCGTGGGACCCTGCTGAATACCAGATCCCTTTGTTGCACATTAGTGTTGGCTGAGCTGTCACCAGAGGTACCTGCACATGTGCAGAGCACAGAGCTTAATCCGATTAAACCTCCACTGACTTTTCCACATTCCTTGTGGTGCAGCAGCCCCTGTCTCATCTCAGGTAGGTGTTAGAGCATGGGGAAGGTTAATCAAATGGTGTTTCTGGCGTGGAAACCCATCAGAAAGCGTGACATAATGAGAGGGAGAGTAGGAGGGAGCGATTAGCTAAGCTTTAACTCACCATAAGTGCCCTGATCCTTGACCTTTTGGTGTCAGTTTTAATTGTAAGGATGGACTTTTTTAAAAAAAAAGAAGTCACAATGGTTAAAGTATTGCACCCCCTGACCCCAGGTTTAAAAATAATGCAGGTTTCAGATTTTTTTCTGACATCTGAAGACCACTAAAGAATTTGTATGATTTATACAATGAAAGCTAATATGAATAACTGCTTTAGTGACAGAATATATATATATCTGGGAATTAAAACTTACAAATATGTTCAGATTGAAATTGATGTAGTCACATAATGACACAGATGGTAAATTTTACTGATGTATATTTTTCCCTGGTGTAGAACACACAGTGGCAATCCAGCATGACAGATTGTATCCTAGGCTAAAACTGTGTCAGACACACAGTAATCAGAAGATGCTATCATATAATTTGCACTGGGGCCAGCCTCAATCTTGTAAGTGTTCTTTGTTCAGCTGCACTGAGCTGTTTTTCAACTGCATGTAAAATAATTCTTGTAGTTTTTCTGGTATTAAGCTGTTTTTTTCAAGTGATAGTATCCCTAATATTTAGCTATTAATATTATTGCTGCTATTGTGTAACACATAATAATACTAATTATTATTAGTACTACTGATACCATAAAGTGGATGACTTCAGCCTGTTCTGCAGCCAGATCTGGGGTTAAATACAAAGATTTAAGTCACCACTGAATGTGCAGAGCTAGATATGAGATTAATTTCTGTTAGTTCAGCCATTCAGGCTAAATTAAAGTCTCTAATTAGGATCCTGTTATTGAAAAGGTAAAATAAATGTTTCTCCAGAGACTTTTTTACCTTATCCCTTTCAGAAATTTATTTTAGGGTAGGCAAACAACCTTGTGAAGGTGTTCAGCTCATCTCCAAAAGACTGACTCAAGTGAAATTCCTAAAATTTTAATTGCTAAAGTTAGAAAGGATTAATGCCTTCTGCAGCAATTAATACCTTCTGTTTTCACACTCTACATATACCCACATCTGGAATTTATGGATATGTAGAAATTTGTATCAACAGTTGTCATTCTGCAAAACCTTATATGTGGTTTTTAATTCATGTGGTGTTAATGGCCCTTCCAAAGCTAAATTCTTCTCAGTGGGTCTCAAAAAACCACAAAACTAGACATTTTCCCCATGAAATCTTCAAATCTTGTGTTTAGGTTTACTATGTATCCTTTCCTTTCCCTCTGTTTTAGGGGAATCATAAGAAAGAACTGATGATTAAGGGACTTTCTCACATTATACATGCCTTCAAAAATAATTTTATTTAAACTAATCAGGCATTTTCTTTCTATGGTCTGTGAATGATGAGCAAAGATTCAGAAAATGCCACATACGTGTGGTTTTTTGGAACAATTCCAGGGATGGCTGCTCCACTACTTCCTTGGGCAGCCTGGTGAGTTTTCATGGATTTATGGGTATTTTGGAACACTTAGTCACAGAATGATTTGGGTTGGATGGGACCTTAAAGCCCACCCAGTTCCAACCCCCTGCAGTGGGCAGGGACACCTTTCACTGCTCCAGGTTGCTTCAACCTGGCCTTGAACATTTCCAGGGATGGGGACTCCACAATTTCTCTGGACAAAACTGACTCCTTTATTGCTCAAGGAGTGCTGTAAAGAGAGTTGTAAACTTAAAAGCCTGATTAAACACAGTGACAAAATTAATGTGATTTTAGGAATTAGAAAAAAAGGCCAAAAATTTTGCAGATGGACATGACTAATTTATAGAGGGCTGAGGGCTCTGTGATTTAGCAGAAAATGCTGCTGGAGTGGGGTCTAGGTGATTTCAGACTGTAAACAACAACAAAATGCACATTAATGATCATAACTAGCTATCAAATCAACTCCCCCAGGAGTAGAGGGGACGGTGCATTTCTCGAACTGCTTAAATCAGAACAATTTATAAATTGAAAGGCACAGAGTAACTCATAAAATGTATGGGCCAGGAATAAGAATAAAATTATAATGTCTTTAGGAAAGATGATTGTAATGATTCCTTCTAGCCCTAAAAATCTAAGAATATATGAAACTATTTATTTATTTATTTCCAGAACACCTGGGGAAGGGGAAACATGAAGACACCAAGGACATATTTGTGTAATGGCTTAAAAATAGAGCAGTGCTGATTTAATTCTGTACTTGTATATGATTGCTATAAATTAGCAGTGGGAAGTAGTAACATTTATTATTAATAGTAATAGTAAAATAATAATGATAACATATTTTGCTTCTAATAGCTATCTGCTCTATCCCCTTCTCTTCTCCTGCTTCTCCTGTGAGCACAAGAGTTTCTTGGAACACCTGGATCTTTTCATTTGGCTGTGTTTTAATGTTGTTTCTAGTTAAATATGACAAACCAAGGGACTCAAACCCTTCATTTCAAATGTTGCCTATTTTCCCATCATTCTCTTAAGCATCCCTGTAGTGGGAGGCAGTTTGCTTAAGGAAATATTTCAGTCCTGGTACTTAAATACTTGTGATATATATTTACATTTATAAATACACTACAAAAATATTTTAAAATTGATGTACATTTGGACACATTTGTATGCGAGAGCAGAACTTGAATTTTTAAAATTACTCTCTGTCTCTCTGTTTGTATGTAGAGAGTTGGAAGACAGACATTTCAAGGTCTTGAAGCAATGTTAATCCTTGTGATTACAAGGCCTGTTAAAGAGCAAGGCAGTTTAGCCAGAACATAGAGCTGTGCTTATCTAGCCATAAAAATACTTGTGAATTCATTTAGGCTGATGGAGGATGTCCAAAGGAAGTATTATTCTTTATAAAGCCACTGGCTGATGCCAGTGGCTTTAGAAAGTGAACAAAACTCCTCACAGTGTCTTGGTGGCTGCTCAGTTCTAATCAGGCCCCACACATAAGAAAGGTTAAATTAATCCAAGTCCAGAGTGATGCCATCCTGGAAGTCTTCAAGTCCAGGCTGGATGGGGCTTAGAGAAACCTGCCTAGTGGAAGGTGTCCCTGCCTGTGGCAGATGGCTTGAAAAGAGATTAATTTTAAGGTCCCTTGCAACCAAAATAATTTCATGATTCCATGGTCTTCTCTCCTCTACTCCAGTGCTCTCTCTTCTTCAACTGAAAAAAGTTTGAATAAATGTTGTTAAAAGTTCATTTGTTTCTTGTCTTGGGTTAGTTTTCAGCCAGACCACCCAGTCCCACATTTGGACTGCCTTAGTCAAGGTGGATGGGAAAATGTGACTGGCAGATCCAAACAGACCCACAGACCCATCCAAGCCCACGTTCCAGGAATATCTACACTCATTAAGAGGTAGAACCATTCCATTCCATAGCAATTCTGAAGACACACAACAAAACACTGCTTGTACTGATCTCTTGCCACATTAAAAAAAAAAAAAGAAAAAAAAGAAAAAATTTACTGCTGCAAATCCCTCTTTCCTCTTAACCTTGGACTGTGACCAGGCACAGAGGGTGCTGATTGACTTGGATCAAATCTATAGCAGCTGTGCTAAGTGGATCAATAGAGGTGAAAAGGGGCAGAGAGTGATGCCTGTACTCAGCCGATGGTGGATTTCTTTGGCACAGATATAACAAGGCTGGCTTAGGCTGCCATGGAAATGCAGGCTGAGCTCATGCTGGTGTCCAGCAGACTGCTGGCAACAACTGGCTCATGCAAGGAAAGTCTAAAATGCAAGTTTGCAGCTGTCTACACCTTTCCATACAGGTGTTACACCTTTCCCCACCTGCATGTGCCTGAGGGAGGTCAAGCTTAGTTCATGGTAGAGCACTGGTGCTCAGGCTCTCCTGGTTCCTGCCGGCTTAACTTCCAAACATTCAGCTCCAGATGTCATAACCATGGAATCATAGAATGGTTTGGGGTGAAAGGGACCTTAAAGATCACCCAGTTCCAATCCCATGGGCAGGAGCACTTTCCACTGGCCCAGGTTGTCCCAAGTCTTGTTCAACCTGGCCTTGAACACTTTCAGCAATGGGGCAGCCACAGCTTCCCTGGACCTCACCAGGGTCCTCGCCACCTTCACTGGGAAGAATTTCTTTCTAATATCCAATTTAAGCCTACTTTGTCTTTTTGAAGCCGTTCTCCTCGTCCTGTCACACCAGGGCCTTGTAAATGGTGTCTCTGCATCCTTCCTGTAGGCTTCCTTCAGGTACTGGAAAGCTGCAAATATAAAGATTCATAAAGATGTGGAACAGATTTTAAAAACAATGGGCACTAATATTGTGAATGACAAGGAAAAAAAAAGAATTAAAAAAATAAATCAAGTAGTCAGCATTATAAATCTTGACTGTAAAAAGCAACTGCTCACCCATGTTCAAGCAATGTGACTTCCACAAGCTGGTGGGAAGGGGGAGAGGCTGTGGCTGGAATTGCTTAGGAAATGTCACAGGCTTCCCCCGATGAATGTACACATATGTGTGTCTATGTGTGTGTCTGTGTGTGTGTGTGTGTGTGTGTGTGTGTGTGCCTATGTTTAGCATCACAAAATCCTTAAGTTTGGAAAAAAATCCTTAAGATTATCAGGTCCAGCCATGGATTTGTGCATATCTGCATGGGCTTAGTGCCAATAAACAAACCAGCACCATGGCACTGAGGTAAACTCTGGAATCTGGCAGATTTAGGGACTAGTCAGATGGTCCATGGCATGTTGCCAATCCTGGTAGCTTGTGCTGTCCCAGACAATTCCCAGGCACAGCTCAGGAGCCAGCATGCACCAGGCACTGTCCCTGGTAGGCAGGTTGGAATTGGCTATTTTATTTTGGAGGGGAGGTAGTTTAATACTAAGGAAATGTCTGGATTGTGCCAGCTGGCCTCAGGGATGGAGAGCTGATCCTGACACTTCCTTAGCTGACGAGCGGAGATGTAGCCAAAATGTCTGGCAGGAGATTTGTCTTGGTCTCACTTCTGCAGGCTTGCCTGGCAGTTAACACACAAGTTCCTTTCTCCTCTGCTGTGGCTCAGCAGTGAGGAACAAAAATACTGAATTTTGTTGATCCAAGGATGAGGAGAGGTCTGTGCCTTCATCATGATGGGAAGAAATTAAGTGAAGGGGCCAATCTGAGACAGAGAGCTTGAAAAAAACCCAAAACATTAGCAACCACTAACTATAGTCTTGTTCCTAATATGGCCCAAGATTGTCTATCTATAGAGAGCTTTTCTTGAGGATTTGGCTTCACTTTTTTTCTGCCCATGGCCACCTGAATGAGAGACTGACTTCAGACAGGAGAAATGATGGAAAGGGGTGGAGGGAAGAAATTTCCTTTCAGGTTTCCTCCTCTCTCTAATTAAATACAGACTTCTGTTTCTTCAAGTTCGAGATACAGTATCCATTTAAAAATAATAATAATTAAAGATTCTACTTATCATTTTATCTCACAGAAGGCTCACAAGGAGTTGTTCTATAGCCTGAGGCTAAAGCTAGCCCAGATATTAGCTGAACCAAACAGGGCTGTCATTGCAAGCCAGTCTGCACCCCTGCGATGTTAAAAAAAAAAAAAAGTTAAATTAATGCCAAGAGATGAACAGTAGGAAAGTGTCTGAACTGTACAGGAAAACAGGGATTGCAGAGGAAGACAGTGACAAATACCTGTATTTAGTCATCTGCTAAGGTGGACTTGGATCATGGGCTCTGAGGGAAAGAGCTCAGTGGTTTATCCAGCTTTCCTACAGTACCTGGTTGCATCACCCTGACTCCCCAGGTACCAGGAAGAAGAAGGTCTTGTATTCAAAACAGTGTTTATAAATGTCCTTTAGCTATTGCATCTGGCTTTCCTCTCTGGTTCAACAGGGAAATAGAACCTGGCTGCCTGAATAATGGGTGAAGTTAATTCTTCTTTTTGGGCACACGCTCCGCAGCAATTACACAAGTTCATTTCAGGCAGCACAGAAAGCTGCTTTGTGCAGCCCAGGTAGTGGGTTTGTAAGCAGCCAGGAGGGGAGCAGGGAGGCCTGTTGCTGAGGGGAAGTGTCACCAAGCAGCCTGGCAGCTGCAGAGCTGTCAGTGCAGTGCCTTGCCATGGACCCTGCAGCTCCAAGGGGCAGAGGCACCTCAATATGTCGAGGGCACCGCTGAGTTCCGGCTCAGTGGAGGGGACAGCACACACACACCTGGGGACTGGGGAACATCTGCTGGAAGAAGTCACTTGAAAAATAACCTTGCAATGGCTTGGGAGAAACATCTGTGCAGCAAATGCCATACTACCAGTGGTGGAGGCATGAAAAGCCAAGAAGTTAGGGAAAGCATAAAGAACCATCTTGTGTCAATAATTCAGGGAGCTGGTGACAGCACAGGGGAATTTAGGTCAGCACAAACTTCTTTGGCTCTACAGCTTTTGTGCAAAGGAGCTGGTGCAGCAACTGTCTAATTGAAGGGTGCAGTCATTTTACCACTGACCAAAGTGAACACCAGGGAGTCAAACTTACCCCCTTTTCCCCATTCTCCATGCTGAAACTCTTCCTCTGTTTTTTTGTTTATTTCTTACAGGGGTTTGTTTGCATGTGTTTCCTACTCTGTGCATAAATAGCAAGAATATGGGAAGGATATGAGTACTCTAGACCAGATGAATTTTGTATCTTTCCAAGAGAAGTGGAATCTAAGACACAGGATGATATATTTTGTCCAGAACAAAACTTGCTGATATATATAACACGAATATATATAATATGAAAAAATCCCAAACCTCTCATGCCTTCACATTAACTCTTATTTTATCCATTATTTTGAACAACAGTGTCATTCAGGCGGTGCAAAGATTTAAATGAAACATCTTCTGACAAGATGCATTCCTCTGGGTGAAATCCCACAGGCTACATATTTGGGAAAGTCAAATTAGGTGGCTACTGTTGGTTGCATGTGCCTGCAGATTTGAAAAGCAGGAAACAATTTCATTCATCTGAATAAGCAGAAGTCAAAATCACAGTAGGGAATGTGTTAGCAGTTTAGCAGGGCCTATGACTGAGAGTCAGAAATGTACCCTAGACTTGTTTAGTTGAGTTTAATGACAGCCAGAGCATACTAAAGAGTTATATTGGCATCCAGCTGTAGTTTAAGTTGAGACAGGAGCTGGTTGCTTTCTGTCAGTTTCCACATCCAGCTGGTGTGGGCTCTAGGCTGACACAGGCCCAAGTACAAACAGGTGAAGAGGGAGATCAGTGGGACATCATCTCAAAATTGCAAGATTATTTTTTGCCTGTTGGCCTCTACTCTTGCAAACACATACTATGAAAAGTCTGAGAGAGACAACATACAATATTTCAGCCACAGAGAGGGCAGAAGCACTTTCCTGAAATGTGAAATGGGAAGGCTGAGGGAAGTGAACTCCTGGGAAGAGTTTGAATCACAAGGGGTATATGGTACAGATCTAAGGAGTATAAAGATTAAATTATCTTTAAAGTCCTTTCCAACTCAAACCATTCTATGATTCTAAATTATATCTAGGTAGGAGAACAGGTATGAAGTATGCTGAGTATCAGAAAAGTGGAAGAGAAATCAAATGCAATTTGGTCAATATAGGTTTGAAAGTAAAACCAACAAAACAACAACAACCAAGAACAAAAACAACAACAAACAAAAAAAAGACCCCCCAAACCAAACTGAACAATTTCTCTGGATTTTGTGTCTTTTATCCAGATGTTAACTCATGGAAGGTGTTGGAGAAAGAACCCTGGATTAGATGAAGTTTTCATTGTATTTTTTTAGGGATACATTTCCTGAAGACAACAGAACAGCTATCCCATTCACCTGAATTCTTTCCTGATAAAACTTCTTTGACAGCTGCCTTTTGATGGTTTTCTGGATGAACAATGGGAAGGATGGGAGAGGGGCAAAGGAAAAGAGTGAGAGACTAGGAGCAGGAGACTGAGAAATCTCCATTAGCTGCACATGAATTTTGAGAACATGGTGTTTCTACAAGGGAACAGATGCAACATAGTTAAAGAGAGATCTTTAACCTTCAGAGAAAAGAACCTGCATTAAGTGAAGTGGAAAAACAAGACAGAAGGAATAAAACTAAATTAACAGGCTTCAGAGGACTTCTGTCACTCATCACAGTGCTGTGAGAAGGAGACTGAAGTCAAGAAGTCAAAAGCCTTAGGCAGGTGTTTACTAATTTTATGTCTCCTTATCTTCCTTTCTTCTTTCCTGACCAGCTCATTATGGCTGCATGAATCAGTTCACCAAGTTATTGGCACCGAAGAAATGTATGTGTAAAAGGAAAATTTTTGTTATGCTGCATACTTGGGGTCTCATTATTTGAAATATTCAAATTATTGAAATGACAATGTCATAATGAACTTTTTCAGTTCATTGTTCTCATAGTAACTACTCCATGACACTATGGGAACAATTAATTCCATTTGATATAACTTGTGAAGTAGGAGGTAATATTTGCTTTGTGTTATTAAAGGAATGGGATTCAAATTGGTGAATTCCTTATCTTTGTGGCTGTCACCAAAGCACAGGTTCTGTTTGTCTCTGTTCTCCTACCAGAACTTTGTTAACTTCTTGTCAACATAACTTTCCTTATCCCATTGTTTCTCTCTTTTTACTCATGAGCCAACTTCAGATTCTATGCACTTTCTTTGAAGTAGTCTGTTTTTTAAATTTATATTTCTATACATTTTCTACTTTTCATGAGACAGGGAAACCAGGATTAAATTGCATTTAGCCATCCCTGGGGCTGTACTTTATTTCATAGAATTAGAGGATCACAGAATGCTCGAGTCAGAAGGACCATCAAAGCTCATCTTGTTCCAAGCTCTGCCGTGAGCAGGGACACCTCCCACTATCCCAGGGTGCTCCAAGCCCTGTCCAGCTTGGCCTTGAACACTGCCAAGGATCTGGACATTCCTCTTGCTGTTTGTCACCCTTTGTGCTCAAAAAGGAGTGTCACAAAATTAAAGCTGTCACAGGACAAGAGAAACAGCATTTGTGATGCTGATATTTCCAAGACAAATGTCAGGAGAAGTTGAGGGTGGGTGTTAGGAAGATTTTCTTCACCCCAAGAGTGCTTGGGCACTGAACAGGCTCCCCAGGGGAGTGGTCACAGCCTCCCAGACATTAAGAAATGTTTGGACAAAACTCTCAGGCACGTGGTAGGATTGTTGGGATGTCCTGTGCAGGGCCAGGAGCTGGATTTTGATGATCCTTGTGAGTCCCTTCCAACTTAGAATATTCTCTGACTCTCTGATGTAATTTAGATGAGAGGGGAGAGTATCCTTGATACAGAATATGAGGAAAATATAAAAATACAAAAATAAGAATTTGGCTTTGGTCTGGCCTCCTTGATAAACCAAATGGACATCTTTCCACTTTGATAGATTTCACACGGCTTTGCATAAATGAAAGGATTTGGGCCTTTTGAAATGAAAAGGAGATTTCTGCTGCATGCCAGCATGCTGCTGATGAGGGCTCATCCAAAATGCACCATGACCATGTCTCGCCCTCTGTTCCTCTGTAACACGTGTACAACCTGTGTCTGCACCACAGGAAAAGCTGTTTGAACAGATCGTCCTGGGGACTCGACACCGAACGCGGCACCGCGCTCGAGAGCCTGTGTAGTGCTTTGTGTTTGTGGCTCTGTTTATCATACTACAAGTCTTGATTATTCTAATGGCACTGGAACTCTTCAGAAACGCATTGTTCATACCCCCAAGGAGTTTGCTGCACGCACAAACATTCTCAATCTACTGTATAAACAAATGTGTTATTCAGCAGACAGCGTCGGTTCCGCTGCTGATAACTGGGAAAGGGGCTGGCAACAGCACAGAGAATATTACCTCCACCTCTAAGTAGTTTGTACAGTTTGTTAGGATTCGTTCTCCACCATTTCAGTGGGATCTGAAGCTCTTATTGCTGTTTGCTTTGGTTCCTACATGGATTTTTGCTTGAGTGTTGTAAAACTTCCTTTTTTTTCATGATCTACAGCTTCCTCGAGGGGGAGAGGAGGGGCAGGCACTGATCTCCTCTCTGATTCCCAGTGACAGGACCCAGGGGAGTGGCCTGAGGTTTTATCAGGGGACATTTAGGTTCAGTATTAGGAAAAGATTCTCCACCCAGAGGGTGGTTGAGCACTGGAGCAGGCTCCGCAGGAAGTGGTCACAGCACAAACCCTGACAGATTTCCAGACGAATTTCTGGAACATTTCAGGCACATGGTGGGATTCTCCAGGTTGTTCTGTGCAGGGCCAGGATTTGGACTTGATGATCCTCGTGGGTCCCTTCCTAATCAGGTTAATCTATTATTTTATGGTTTTGCCTTATTTGAGCAAACACCTGCTCACATCATTGGTAAAAGAGTTATGACACCCACACTTTGTGAATACATCAAACACAGAAGCTTCTCTCTTGAAAGCACACAAGATGCAAGAAGATAAGATCTGTCAAATAAGGGAGATGTTTTTTCCACTGGAATTGTGGTGGTGTTGGCCTTCTCTGTTCCAGTTACCCTCTGGCTGGGACTTCCCAGAAGTCTTTTGCTAGGATACAGCTTTTAGAAATAGACCTTCTCGGATGGTTAAAGTGTTTAAATGTTGAATCCCATGTGATGTGAATAAATGTGTCGGGAGAGGGGAGGCTGAAGGCAATAAAAAGGAAAGGAAGTAGAGAAGATAGATACTCCAGTCATTTGTTCAATATTACACAAGGATGACTGAAATGATTCAAAAGGAAATGACTGGATTTGATAGGCTAATTATGGTTGAAAATATGTCTGAAATTGCATTCCAGCCCATAGAATTGGGAGCCAGTGGAGATTTTCAAAGCCATTTGGGGGCTGAAATCAATTTGACTTAGCAATTTCATATTGGTTTGTAGTTTCTCACCCTTCTCAGTGGGATGTGAACATCTCTCTATCACTCTGAAGTTTTTTGGGAATACCAAGGCTGCATCTCCTTCCTTCTTTCCTTTGAACCAGGTGGATAGAATTTGAGGACTCCTATAAACCAATATTCTTGCCCATCATGAAATGAAGTTACAAAGTCACTCTGTTGACACTAAAGACTAAGAACTTCAACACTGCTCAGTTGTTTCAAGCAAAGCAAGCCTACACCCACAAACACAGATTCCCATCACTCTACCTTCACTATTTTGTGATACTCCACAACAGACTAAACTGATCTCAGAGATCCATGTTTTGAGTCTTACTTCTGATGTTCTTAATGTGTTCTTACTATTTTTTCCTCCAATATTATATTCTTTACATGTACACCTGTCCTCTAAATGAAGAGGTGGAACAAAGTGTGAACAAAAGGGGCAGCACATAAATATAGGATCGTCATTATTTGCTCTTTCCTGCCTTCTTTGGCTCACACAGACAACAATTTTACCAGGAAAGGTTTATAAATGTGGAAGAAAAATAGAGAAATAAATCAAATTGTTCAACTAGTACCGCTTCTTTTCTCATTGCAGCTTCATTTCAAGTCACTGAAGGCAGGAAGGTCCTTCTGATTGCTTAGTTAGTATTTTTATTGCCTATTTCATTTTGGTTTTATGTGTGCATGCCAAGCTTCATATTATCATTTAATATGTCTCTGGAGTTGTGGTTTGGATTTGTAAGAGAAATTTTTTCCCACCATGGCAAGATGACCTAGGTATTGATTCCCCTGTGAATGCCATCAGCAGGGAAACCTTCTCAGAATTTTAGAAAGAAAAGACAAGAGCTGAGAACAGGCCAAAGCTGGAGGGAAATGTGGAATTGGGACAGACCATGGGAAAAGTCCTCAGATTCAAACTGGTCCTGAGGAAAGGCAAGCAGGGGCAGTGGCCAAAATGCAGTGAGGACCTGGTTCCCAGCAGAGGTTCTGCCTTGCCAGGGCCCTGGCAGTGAGACAAAGGTGGTTCTGGCCACTCCATGGCCTGAAGCAGTCTGCTCTCCTGGCCCCCATCTGCCTTGGATCAAGGCTGGTGCTCATCATTCATCATGGGAAAATGAATACACAAAATTCACCCCAATTTATTGTCATTCCCTGTTCTCTGGCAATGCCAGGATTCCAGCACTGATGCAGCTGAAAGCCTCTGAGCCCTGCTCAGTGCTTAGACTCTGAGAGGCTGAACAGAGCAACTCTGCACAGAAATGTCCATAATGAAGTTTAGAGGTGGGGTAGGAACAATCCTTCACTGACAGGAGAATGATCACATAAAAAAAATTAAAATTTCAAAATACTGGAGAGTGACATATAAAAAAGGATTCTTAGAAATCTCTGAGATAGATTCCAGGAAGAAAGGCACTACAGGACCATATTTTTAGTGCTCAGCCAGTGTTCACTTTGTCCTTAGTTCATTGTCTTTTCTTTCCGACCAAGACTCAAATGAATTCATTTATGTTTTCATCATGAGTATATTAACAGCTTTACACTGTCTTTGCCTGGCTAGCTGAAACCACTGTCTTTTTATTACACTCTCATAAATTTGAAGGCCAGAAGAACCATTATTTCAGTATAGTTTGGGTTTTCCCCTCCTGCAAAAGATAGGATTTAAGTGATCCCTCTAACTCGTGGCTGAACTAGGGAGTCTCTTTAGGAAAGACATCTAATCCTGATTTAAAGACTTCTTTAAAGACTACTTAACAACTCATCAAGCTTGTCTGGGGTTTCTTCTTTGGTTTATAGAAGTAATGAAGCGAGTCCCCCATCCTCCCCTCCTGGAGATACTTCTTAATGGAAAGTAAAAATGCCACAATTACAACACACCATGTGTGGGACATAAAACCTCACTCTCACTCCAGTGTCTGTATCGTATTTAATAAAGTACCAGCAGAGCAGCAATAATGTACACTGGGAATCAGGCATCATAAATAAAAGGAGAAAAATGTAATAATGGGTAGTTGGAGAAAAATATGAAAGCAGCTGTAAGAACTGAAACAGACAAGGGGAAAAGAAAAAAAAATAAATACAAAAAAGAATCAAAATCCATCACAGCCAGGCATGGAAATAATGTATTTTAAAGTGGGTGTACTTTTGGAGGATTCTTCCTGAAGAGAGGAGCAGATACACAGGCAAGCATGTACACACACACATACTTGCCAGATCTTACCAGATGATGTAGTTGAGGCTGGCTGAACTTAATTAACTTGGATGAGTGCTTTTAGATTTTAACCTTCCTTGTTTATTTGCTTTCACTGTGCAGCAGTAAAGACTTTCAGATACGGAGGGAAGGAAGAAAAGGAGGGGTGGAAATGACTCTTGAAGAAAACAATAGGCAGCTCTGTTTGTCCAGTTGGTTTTTTTTTTTAAGGGTGCAGGATGACTGCTCAGTTTGTGTAAGCCAGCACTGCTCAGATACTGGTTTATACCACCTGATATCAGGCCCTGGGAAGCTTTTCCTTTCTGTATTTCAAAAATAATTAATAAATCCTCTATGCCGCAACCTTGTCTTTGTTGCTAGAAACATCACTGCCTATTCTCTGGCAATGAATCAACCTGACTTAGTTTACCACTTCCATAGTTCTCCTAGTTCCCAAAATAAGCTGTTCACATCCAAATTCATACATGGGAATGGTCCATGGCTCTTGCCACCTCTAAGAACATGTCTGGGAACTACTTGTCTGGGCTCAAGGCTTGGCTATGAATGGAAAAATTTGGAAGAATGAGCTGCAAAGCCAAGTTCTGAGCCCTGACTGTGGGTCTAGGAATTCCCAAATTTAGGCATTGCCTAAGCTCTAGAAATAAAAGTTTATACACAGACAGCATGCGTCCTTCATGTCTAAATAGACCAGGACCTTTAGCTCTACTAAATCATGGAAACATGAAATCTTTTGCTTTTGAATGGGCCTTTAGAGACAACAGAATTATAGAATCATAAAATCAAAATCAAAGTATTGGCTTTAGATTTGAGAGAGATTTTCCTTAGTCTCTAAAAAATTCAGGTTTTGACATAGTCTCCAGCAAGATCTGGAGGGCTGTCCCTAACACAACTTTTTCCCAAGTCTTTAAACTTTTTGTTGCTCATTGCAGAGGATTTTAATGGGAGGGACCTTTCCAAGGGAGCTGATGGATTCTTCTTAATCAAGGTTTTGTTTGTTGAAGTCTGGGGGTTCCACAGAGATAATTATCTGTATTTGGGAAAGAAAAAAACATTCTGATTAATGTGGGGAGGATGTGTAGGATGAGCTTAACACCGATGAAAATAATCGAGGTCCAAGGTAGGAAGTCCAAGGTGGAGCTGAGATGGATGCTGGTTCCCACCTGCTCCCGAGACTCCTACTGCTCCTCTCCTGCCTGTCAGAAACAGACCTGGGCTGGGCTGAATAGCAACAGTCTGGCAATGTCTGTCAAAGAAAATTAAAACAGCAACAGGAAGCAACAGAGGGCTGCAAATGTTGGTCCATCTGTAATGTCAGACCTTTGTTCTGGCCTTTTGCTCTTGGCTGAGAACCCCAGCTCTCTGCTCCCCAGGAAGGTGGGTTAGTCCATCACTTGGAAAGGCCATGGGGAGGGGGAGCTCACTCCTGACCTCCACGTTGTCAGTCAGTGTGGAAGAGCAGGAATCAGCTCTTTGGGTAAGGATTCAGCGTGGCAGTGGATGACTGACAGCCCTGGGTACAAATGCAGACCCAATGTGTAAAAATGGCCTGTCAAGGCAGCTGGTGTCAGGAACCACAATATGAAATCCAGGGTGCAGTGATTACAATTTATACTCATGGGTGGGAGGGAGAGGGGAAGGAAGGGAATGCAGGTCTAAGTGTCTGTGCTTTCTTGTTAATTCAGTGGAGAAAAGGAAAACTTGTAGAACTTCAAGGCTGTCACTGAAAACTTGGAAAACTTCAAGGCTTCTCAAGCTAACCATGGTGACTCAAGACAATCTGGGGTGACTCCATAGGAAGCCAGTAGAAGTGAGGAGGTGCCAGTGGTTGCTCAAGATCCCAGAACTGTGAAACCATAGAATGGTTTGTCTTGAATGGGAACTTGGAGTTCATTTCACCCTGTCACAGGCAGGGACACCTTCCACCACATCAGGTTGCTCCAAGTCCCTTCCTGCCTGGCTGTCAATATTTACTTCCTGGAAACATGTTTAATGTGAAAGAACTGTTTACTTGAAACAAACTAAAGAAAAGAAAAAAGGTTGTGATAAAAGTGTCTGTCGCTTTAGCACCACAAACCTGGCACTTGGTAAACTCTTGTTGGTAAAAGACCAAAGCCCTGGGTCCACCTGAGCCTGGAGTTGTTTCAGTTACCAGATCTCATACACAAGGTACTACCTGCTCTCTGAAGTGTTTTATTTTAAATCAATTCTTGGATAAGAAATAGAAACAGTGTCTGGGCTGGAGATGAAAACACCAGGTGTCTGCTGATGATCTTAAAGGTCCTTCCCAACACAAACCATTCTGTTTTTCTAAGATTTTTTTCAGCAATTAGTTTGTAAACCTATAGATATCCAGCGGTGGATACTGGACTCTCACAAGATCTTTACTTATATTAACTATTTAACGGATCCAGAAAGAGAATTGCAATAAAATGCAATAAATTATTACAGATTTAATTGCTGCATTTTCAGGTCTAATGACTTATGAACCAGACACCTGACTCACCCCACAACTATGTAAAATTTTGCAGCACTGCATGACATTAGGCCTCTTTTCCCAAAACACAGACTGATTTTTATCTCATGAGGTGCTTGCAGGGTGGTATCAGCCAGCTGTCACTGGAGGATCAGATGATATTAATGGCAACTGGCATGTCCATTCAGCGAGCTGAGCTCATCCCTGCAAAATCAGATGGAGCTTATTTCAAACAAAAAAAGGAAATCAGGAGAAGCCAAGTGAAATAACAAAACTGCTTCTGACTTGAACAATCCAGCAATTCATCACCTCAATGAGCTCCTTGTGAATGTGAGGAAGCCACAGAACAAGGCTGGGTCTGCAAAAAGTTTTCTCGTCTCTTGTACCAAGGAATTTATTGAAGCTCAGTCCTTGCCTTCCAAAGATCCAGGTCCGAGCAACTGAGCCTGTGACTGTGGCAATGCAGCAACATCCTAGCTGGCAGGAATGTGGGGTCTGTGGCTTGTCAGTCAAAATTCATCCTGCATCCTGCTGGACTTGTTTTCCATGTGTGCCCCAGGGTAGCAAGCACTGGCTCTACCACTCCCCCAAGGCCATGCACAGCTTAAAGTGTGTGAGTAGTCCCATGGATTTCAGTGGGACTGCAAATGTGTTTACACACCTTAGCAGCTCCCTCATTAGTGCACAAAAACCATATTATATTTCTGTCAAAAGGCAATTTGAAGTTTGCTTTTCAAATGCCAAAGGCCTGTGCATTTACCAAGAACAACATTTAGCTTTTCCAGCCTCTGCACCTCAGGGCCAGAAGACTTGTACAAAGGAGGAAAATCACCCCAAATGGGTTTTTCTTGTACCACGAGGAGGAAAGCAAAAAATCATTAGATAAAAAGATGGTCTACATTCATGGTTAAATATTGGATGTGTAATTTAAATGAGAGAGTCAAGTTGAATGCAAAGCAATTACCAGCACTTAATATTAGTCAGACTAATAAAGCAGCAATTAAACCTCATTATACAGCCATAAAATTGAAGTGTAATAGATTGATTGCACCAAATGTTCATACCAATGTATGATGGCATATCATAGGCAAGGTGAAGTGGTTCATTTAATAGCAGATCAAAATAATTCCTTGAGATAGATTTAACCTTATTGCATTTCTTGGCTTCACATGACATCTGTGACAGTACAAACAAATAAATAAACACAATGAAAGAAGAAGAAAAAAAAAAGCCTATAAACCAGGTTGCTCTATGGCAAATACTCTCTATTCCATAGTATAATATTCCTTCTCCCGAGAGATCCACAGTTATTTGAGAATCTTCTTGCCAGCAGCACAATTTGGATCTTGCACAGCAGTGCTGCTTCATTGTTCACTCCTTGAATTGAATATGAGGCACTGAAGGAAGCCAACATGTAAATGTTTTGCTGCTGTTTACAGCTGACATGGAATTCAGCACCTTGGAGTATATTAAGTCCAGTGATTCAAAGAAATTGCTGTTGGAAAACAAAAGGGTAAGCAGTGAGGGGACCATTAATAAAAAATTCTTAAACTTCTCTAACATCATATCTGAACACTTTTACTTTGGCAATAGCTTCAGATTTAATCATTATATTCAATCAGTGCCCAGGGGTCCAGCATGTTAAGTTTACTGCCTTTTTTAATGAATATTATTTATGTAGGTTTATGTGATGAATGTATTTTTTTTAAGTTTAAAAGATTGCTTGGTGGTTATAAAACACCCTATTTGCTAAAGACAAAATTTTGTGCATTGGTTTTCATGGATTTTTACAACCCATTAACCTTAGCTTCCCATCTTTGCATTCCACAGCATCATTACTACACCAGAGCCACCATGCAGCGATAAAGATAAATGAATCAGCACATTTTCTCCTCAGCAACATTTTCCTTGGTCAAAAGAGCTTGATCTTCCTGCATGGACCTCATCTTGGCAGCAGCTGAAGGATTCAAAAACTGCATATCTCCATGATTAATCTTTTGAAGAGAAAGAAATTATCTGAAAGACAAAACTACCTTGGCTTGCAAAGGGATCCTGTGGCCAAGTAGGATTTTAAATGCTGATCTCCTTTACAGCTGAACCGTACACAGTAAGTACTTTCTGTAGGGGAAAAAAAAAATTCTATTTTAAAAAATCAGAAAGTGAGGTCAACAGAAAATTTAATTTTGACAATCAGGGTTGTGACAAAGATTTTAAAGATTTCCTTCCACACCTATCCAGGCCTGGAAAGAAAAGAGATGAGTGGTTCATAGGCCATCCCTCATTTTAGTGGTTTAGTTAAGAAATTTTCCTCCACAAACCAAACATCACAGAATAAGAAAATGGACCAGTTTTAATCGAGCTTTGAGTTTTCAACTAATTCTGGGGAGCTAAGTCATCACTGGCAAAACCCTGTTGCTCTTGTGAACCTTTCTCTTTCCCTTGTCTGTGCTGTCCTTTGGTTTACGGTGATCAGTTGTGGTTTGAATTTGTTCTGGGTTCCTGCAGAGCAATGATCTCAGGACAGATTCATTGCTCCCTCATCCTACAGAGCTGAAGTTCCTTATTTTCAAAAACTCCTGGAGATTCACGATGCCAGCTTCTGTAGGAATGGATGTGCTTCATCACTGCATGGGAAAGTGAAATGGCTCTGAGCTCACACTCTGACATCTTGTCCTCAGTTCAGCACTGATGGCATGGAAATTGAAGAACATGCTGGAGGAATGGGACACTGCACATACCTGTGAGACCCTGATGTTTCCATTGGAAAATGAGCAAAATATTATATGGAAATTTAAAAAATGAAATTCCTTGACATACCTATTAACACACTATTTTTCCAGTACAGTTTAGGTAAGAAAAAATGCTTGATGCTTATTGAAATGTGGTACTTAAATCCCTTGGAAGGGTGCTGGCAGCACAGATCTCATACTTCCATCTAGGCAGCAAATGTTCTACTGCTCTAAGGTGAGATTCTCAAAAGCAGAATTTAACATTTCCATCCATATTTGCCTTCCCCAGCCTCTGGACAGTTTCAGAAATTATGCCCACCCAGTTTAAATGGAACTGACAAAAATATTGCCTCTTGCAGAAGTCAGACCTCCTTTATATTACTAATATTTATTGTCTAAATATTAGTATTGGAGCTGGATTTTTGGCACCTGTATTTGAAAACCTTGATCCATGTTTTGTGAAATGTCCTTTAGATTACAGCATCAGCATTTAATTATACCTTATAGTAATATACCAGTTTTCCTGTTGCATTACTTTTATAATTTCTTCCCCCTGTTCACCTCAATGTAAAACCTATTGGACTTTATAAAATGTGAAAATGCAATATATTGATACATGCATTTTCCAAACTCTGTATCCAAAGTATCCAAGATTTTGTTCCTCTTTTCTGAGCTGCTCCCTGTGAAAGCTGTTGCTGCTATCCTAAATCAGCAAGGTCATCCCAGCCAGTGTGTATTTTGGATCCTAAATATCTCTTCTGGGTTGGTATGCAGCACCTGGAACACACTGCTTCTTGTTCAATCCTTATCAATATCTCCAACTCAAACAGTGCTGTTCTTTAAGGAGAAGTTTTTCATTGGATTTATTTAGTCTGAAATGGACTAAAAATTTATGCAGAGACACGGCAACTGTCTTTGAAGAGGTAAAAGGATTGCTGCAAAGTAGGGAAATGAACTGTTCTTTATGTAGCAGGTGGCTGGAAGCAGATCTCTAAGGTCCATTCCAACCCAAACCATTCCATGATTCTATGATATTTTGTAAGGAATGGAAAATTAAGAGATTTAAGCCAAGCCAGGGAGATTCATGAGAGGTCTAGGATAAAATATGCTGACTGCAGACCTGAAACAGATTGTCCTGAGGGGTTGTTGAAGCTTAACAAGTTTTTAAGAACAAGTCAGATAAGCATCTAACAGGAATCACTTAACTGTAGCTGATCCTGTTTGGGGGCAAGAGAATGATCTAAGCAAGGTGCTGAAATATCCTCCTACCTCGATTTCTCTGAAATTACATATTTTAAGAAGAAAGACTTTCTCCACTAGAAAGGAATCACTGTCAGGCTGATAAAAGTGATTCTTAGTGCTGTTGGCAAGCAGGTCTAACCTTCTCACACCCTAGGATTTAATATGACCTTTTAGTTGAAGAAGGATTTGATGGGAGGTTAATGGTGTTTTGGTTAAGGTTTCCAAAAGGATAAATGTGTTTAGGAAACAGAAAGTTCTCTAATAGAATGTTAAATCCACTGGAGAAAGCAATTCTGAGTCAGGATTGAAATTATTTTCAAGTTATTTTCAAATATGAGGGCAAAATAACATCAGAAAATTAGGATTAAGTTTCAAAACATATCATTCAAGTTCTTAAGGCAGTCAGTATAGATTTGGTCTTAAAATAGCTTTAAAATAAGTACAACAAACAGCTCTCCAGCATGCTCAGCCCCCTCTTTGACTAACTTAGACCTGACAGCCTAACCTAACTTAGAAGGGTGAGGTTAACTGGGATAACTTCTCTCCTGAAACACCCAAAGAAATCCCAGTGTGATGTTTGCTGATCCCTCTCTTTAGCAGCGAAGGAGAGCCAGGCTCTGTTAGCCTCGCCTGCAGCTGGGGTTATCCCAGCTGTGTGCCAAGATCAGGCATCCCTGCGGATGCAGACACACCCATTCCTTCAGCAGATGCCCCAGTTGCCTCCAGGAGGTGGGAAAGGAAGGTAGGACTGCTGTCCCAGTGTCAGCCCTCTCTATAAGTAGGATCTGCAGCCTTCTGCTCTCTCATCCCTCCCTCTGTGGTGGCAGCAGCTTTCCGGGCTGGCCAAAGCTGGATGTGGAGTGTGGGGTTTGCTGTTTCCAGCAGCCTGCAGGCCTTGGCAAACACAGTGCATTCCTGCCAGTAGGAGACAAAACCAAACAGGTATGATCCTTCTAGTTTTAGGGAATAGCAGAGGTGGTGGGAATAATTGCTCCTATTCTTTATCTCTAGATAATCTGTAAACCTAAGTTGGAGCTTTCACACCTCTATGTGGTGTCACTTTGAATTATTTGAGAGGAATTTTTGACAAGGGGATGTATTGACAGGAGGAATATCTTCAAACTGGCATACAACAGTTTAGATTGGCTATTGGGAAAAAATTCTTCCCTGGTAAGGCCCTGGCCAGTGTTGCCCAGAGGAGCTGCGGCTGCCCCATCCCTGGAAGTGTTCAAGGCCAGATTGGTTGTGGCTTGGAGCAATTTGATCCAGTTGAACACGTCCCTTGTTGATGGTAGATGTTCTTTAAGTTCCCTTCCCATCCAATTCATTCTTGCCTCTTTGATCTGATGTCAACTAGTCCAGCAGCTCCAGTACCAGCTAAGGACACCCATGAATTTTCAGTCATTCTTGTGCTTCTGGTGATTGAAGTGATGCTTATGTATTGTGAGAGAGAAAAACCAAGTGCTCTTGAGCAGAAGCAGTAACAGTGTCTAGCTCTGCTGGTTCTTTTAAACTGAGAATCATCCCAGTGTTCTCTGTGACTGAAATGAAGGAGGACATTCCAGCCCATGTTAATAAAATGAAGTGGATGCACTTGGAATAAATTTGTAAGCACTGTAAATCTTATCTGGATGATCTCCAAAGAGAGAAAGCGGCATTAGTCCAGCCAAGATGTAAGGCAGTCACAGCAAAGTGATCTGACATCCTCCTCAGAGAGGCAGAAAGGCAGCCTGATCACATTCCCAAGAAGGAGAAACTGAGCTGATCTGGATTCTAAAGATAGTCAGGGCACTCTGATCATGCAGAAATGTTTTTTCACTGGCATAAACATATTAAAAAAAATGACAGGGCAAGAAAGAGACAGGAATAACCAGTGGAAACAACATCAAAAAGTCCTTTTCATATGGCTTTTTCTGCCAGTAGTAAAAGCCATTAATGAAGCATTAATTGTTTGTCTGAATTAAGCAAGTTTAAGTCATTGTGTACTAGCCACAAATTACAGCAATACAGGTCCAAGTCTGATTATTCAGACCTACTTTCAAAACATTAGGGGCCAGTTTGGATCCTCACTTTGGCTTCACATATGAAAGTTACTTTTTAGGAAGCATTGTGTTTGTATGTTCAGATGACCTTGATTTTCTGCTATGTAAAAATCTGACACTTCTTTATAAAGACTGTTCCTAAAAATCACCCTTTTGTATAAAGAAATTTAAGTAAAATAATTTTTCTGTTATTGTATTTAGATATACAAGTTGATCTTTTTTTTTTCTTTTATTTTTTGTCAGTTGTTCAAGATTTCTTTGCAAGTAGGAAAATAAACAGTAATAAGGGAGAAGAAAAAAAATGGAAAAAACACTGAAAGGCTTCAGATTGTTTTCACCCAACATTTGAAATTTTCAAATAGCTCAGGAAAATAATTCAAAATTATGTCAATGCACAGATATTACAAAAATCATTAAATGGATGCTTTTAAATCAATTCTACTTGTAGGATTAAAATCTGACTGCCTTGGGGGACACTGTATGAGCAGTATTTGTGGACTGCCTGGAAATATGAAACAAGCAGACATGTCCTGAGCTGAATCCATTCCTATAAGATTTCCAGCCTAGGGCAGCATTCCTTGAAGGATATACATATATCTGCTTAACTATACATATGATGCTCCATCCCACTGAAGCCAACAGGAGCATTCACTACTCATCAAGTTAAGCATTTACATAAATCTCTGGGATAATGCAGTTTAATCAAAGACTCAAGTGCTTGGATAAATCTTAGGTTGTTCAAAGTAAACTTCAAAGCTTTTTATGTTCACTTAGCACCAATTATTACCCCAAAAAAATCAAATGGACTTTATTATGTGAGAGGTTTTAAATTCATAAATGTAACAGTACAGCGGTTTTTTCTATTCATCTGCATATTTTTTACCTCGCTGAGAAAGGATTCCTTATTAAAGCTGGTTAAAAAAAAAAAAAAAGCCAGAAAATGCCTGGAACAAAGTAACTGTAACAGCAAAATGTCCTTAAAGGCCAATTAGAAATTGCAATACTGGGAGTTTTATTACAACTAACTCCTCCTTAATTATCAATCAATGGATTCTGTTGGAAAAAAAAATTCTCAAATTCACAGCTGGGAAAATGATGCTAATTATTTTCTGTTAATTAAGACTGTGCTGGGATTCAGACTTGCCATCCTTCAAATACAGGATTGACATATCAATGCTAACATAATGCTTAGGGTCTTTTCCAAGGGCTTTATTTCTAATGATAATAAATTGGTGTCACGTTATTTTAAGTGTCTTAAGCTCTCGTGCTGCTTGCTACCCAACCCTGATATATAGTGAAAAGTGTATCTCTGCCTTGGTATTCATACCAGGTTCTGATCTGGAAGTTGAATATTCATCATTTGCACTGTAGCTGTTCTATTGTGAGGGTGAAGGAGCGTTAAATCACTTGGAGCTAAAAGGAGTAAGGCAAAAATATGGTATGGTAGCAGGATTCCCTAAATAGCAAAATTTGAAAGAATTGAGCATTTGAGTGAAATTCTGAACACTTTATATTCAGTTACACTTTTTCTGTTGACCTTCAAAGACCAGAATTCTAGTCCAACTCCTGGTCCTCCTTCATTGTGGGAGTACACTTCATTTCTTCTTTTTTTTTTTTTTTTTTTTTTTTTTTGTAGAAAAGACAGCCAAACTTAATTTTCTTTAGAAATCTCTTGCTTTCTTGATGTTTGATCCTCATGATCTACTGCATATCTTATAGCCAAGACTGATGAAAATCAGAAATAAGAGAACGGAAACAGATAAATAGAGGCGGAAATCCATGAAAAATTAATATTCTGCCAGACTTGGTGTGGTACATATAAGAAATTAAGCTCATGAACTCAAACACGACCTTAGGCACCTAGGCCTAAGATGAAGACAAGTTTTAAAGATCTGTTACCAGTTTGAGGCAAAATGGGCAGGAGGGTGGCGCTTTGTTTTGGGTTTTGCTCAGGATGAGAAATTCTTGTGTCTGTTTCTAAAAAGGAGGCATCAGACAAATAGCTCTGAAAAAAGACACTCCTCTACCAGATTCTTGGAAACCATCGTGTTCAGCATTTTAAGATATCTGGGAAGATTGTAGAGGTGCTGTAAGCGACAGATCAGGACACTTTGGTCTCCGTGAGGGTTTGCCACCCTCAGGACAACACAGGTTAGAACTGTTTGCTGTGGGGTTTGGACTGCAGATCCTGTCTGAGAGATGCCATAAAAATGATTTGATCACTCTATTGCAGTTGGCAGATTCTGATAAACCAAGGGACGAGTGAGTGGTCACTCACCGAACTCCACTTTCCTTCCTAACAAGCAGAGAGAAACAGGAAAAAATACCTACACAAAGTATTTTTTTCTCACTGGAAAATAACATCTAAAGTCAAAGGTATTTCTTAAAGGTCATGGTGAGCTACCTCTCCCCAGCGACCAAAACTTGATTCTGTCTCTCTCTGACTTGGATGTTCACTCTTAAAGTGTCCTTAATTAGCAATATTTCCAATATTTCCAGTCTGTATGCCTATTGAAACTCATAATTTCTTCAAAGTCCAGGACTGGAGAGAATTAATCCAACCAATGCAGGGGTTTGGTCTTGATGATCTTGGAGGTCTTTTCCAACCCTAATGATTCAATGTTTCTATGTTTGTCACTTCAGGTATTTTTCAGACCTGGAAGATTAATCTTGTACTTTGTGTACAAAGAGGCTGTTGAGGGTATTTCTGGTGGGTGAATGTTGGCAAGGCTGTTAAAGGTTTTTATGAATCTAAGCTCTACTAAAATCTCCTCCTGCTCTTCTGAAACAGAGTCTACTCAATGACCTAACTGGTTCTATTTGGTTCTGTTCTCCTACAGGTTTAAACTTTCATTTCAGAATTGTATTTGTGTAGCATAAATGCACAAATGCAAGTCAAAAAATACATAAAGGTGAGTTAGGACAATACATTTAACTCAACTTTTACCACATCTTGAAAAAACACACTGAATGAAACCTGGAGTGTGTATCTTTACATCTACCTGATCCTTATCTATCCCTAAATAAAAAATATTTTACCTATGCTTACTGATTACAAAAGCTTTCTCTCAGCTTTTGTAATTCATTTGTGCCTTCCAGCAGTCATGAGTCATGGGTCTTTTACACTTGTCAAGTACACCTAATCCCTACCCTTCATGGCCCAGAAATCCTAAAGATGGCTGAACATGTAATTGCCTTGAAGTGTAAAATATTTCCCACATTATTTATTATAGCATTGCCTTCTAGCACCTCGATAGTTAAGGTTGTGTCAGCATTTTTATTATAAGCCCCTATTTTCAGCTGTAAAAATGTGCTTCAGGCTGGGACCAGGAATGCAAGTAATTTTATTTTTTTACTGTTTTTTAAAATAAAATTACCTTGGATGTTTTTAAGTTATTCCATCTGCAGTCAACAACACACCCACTCATGTCTATTTACAGCTGCACATGCAAGTGTATAAGGAAGATCTAGCATGGTATAAATGCATTAATTTAGATATTGTCAAAATAACCCCCATAACTGTTCACTAATGTTTTCATCTCTTGCTCATGCAAATTATATCTGTGTGGGAGCAATTTTTCCCATAGCACAAGCTTTATTTTGAGTTCATGCAGTGTCCTTTATCCCATGATGTCTATATACGGCAATTATAAAATATTTATTTGGTTTTTACATCTCATATTTTATTTCTGTGTGAATCAAACTGTCTTATGGAATAATTTCAACAAAAATATTTTCTCTCTGTTCTTGGATCCTGAGCAAGACTGGGGACCACACCCTGGTGTTAGTCCACTGTCCCAGTGATTTAGTCCAGTGTAAAAGATGACTCACTCTTCCATGCCTGTCTTTCACATAGATCCAAGAATAGGATGCAAACACCTTCTGAGATCCTGTTGCCGACCTCTCACTTTGAGGAACTGCATTCAAATAGCTCATTATGCAGTCTCTGTATAGGATGGATCATGCATTACATGATCACATTTCTATGAAGTTTGGAGTTTTGTTTTGTCTTTATTGCTATTACTGTTAGAGCTAGCAATAAGAGCAATAATATGTGAGTTCTCATAACTTGATCATCCTTCTGGGTCCCTTTGAACACAGGATATTTTATCATTCTATGATTCTAATATGACTAAACTTTGAAAATATAAAAATATTTTCTCTGTCTCTTCAGTTTAGGTATTTTAACTACTTATGTTCTACTTGTTTTTCTCAATATATACAAATGAACAAAATAAAGAGGATGAATTTTTGTCCATTGTTGTTGGTGTTTAACAAGGTGTTTCTAGAACAAATGTTAACCTTAGTCCTCTTGCCATCCAACTGAAATGTGTCTTCATTCTGAAAACTGGAAGGGAAGTTTTCTTGTTACTTCATCCATAATTAATGTGGTGCTCTAACCCTCAAAACATACAACTCCAGCTTAAAGTTTTTGAATGTAATTACACTTTACAGCCTTAGTGCAGTTTGCCTGTCTTTCCCCAGGTATTTCAGAACTGCTACTACTTCCAAGCAAGATAAAAATTAAAAAGATGTGGTTTCTGTTGGAGTTTTTTGCAGAGGTTTTCTGGTCATTGGTTGGATTTTTTGATGGTGTATTTGTTGTTGGGGTTTTGTTTGTGTTGTTGCTGTTGTTGTCGTTATTGTGGGGAGGGGTTTTTGAACCATTCTGGACCCATCTCTGAAACAAATCATTATTAAAGACATAACAGTTCATGGAAGTTGTCCAGAACACATGGATTCCCTTCATCTTGATTTGAAATCTGGTGGGACTACGCTTTTAATTTAATTTCATTGTGAAGTTTTAGGTTTATTCAGCCCTTGGACTCCCCATTCTGTGCAAGGATACACTGAAAAAAAATGGAGCCAATGAAAATGATTTCCTAACTCCCAATCTAGGATAGCTGGGTTTCATGCAGAATTTCCAAGAGCATTCTCAGCTTAAAATGTGTCATCTCAAACTATTATCAAGCTGCAACTTGAACCATTGTTAGTATGTTCTAAATGGAGCTGATCCAAAAGAAAGAGACACAATTTTCAGCTGTGCTAAAACTCTTCAAATGATACATAAAAGAAAAATAATTCAATGGCAGAATTCCTTAGTAAAGTTATTCTTTTACATCAGTTGATGATTTATGAATATGTTCATGAAAGACAATTGAGATTATATGTCTTCTGCTGAATGACTTCTGATATTATGTTCATAAAATTTTCAATCCCCTTGTTAACTTCATTTGGGAGTTTAATTCCTATTATTCTTAGGAAGAGGTGTTTTAAAAACTTAAACTTTTGATGATTAGAAATATTCTTCTAAAGAAAAAAGTGGAATCTTTCTGGTCAAATGAAGATATGATGGTCTTCATATGAAGCCTAAATTCACCCTGATCTCTCTTATTATTCAATTAGAATAAATGTCTTTAAGTCTGATTCTTTTATCTTTAGTATTTTATCTTAGAATGGAATACAACCTAGATATACCTGTCAAATTATATTGATTATATGTGGAGCCAAGGGCAATGTAACCACCTGCATTAAGAGATATTTACATTAAACTGTTTTTCTGGATGTTATAAATATCTATATATACAGCAGCCAAACCTTGCAAATCCTTATATCAGTGGTTTTGTCCTCACAGACAGAAGAGAATCCAGCTTAGACACAGAAATTTCATGGGGTTTTTTAGTTCATGTTATTTCTTAATTTCTACCATGGTGCCATACAGGATTTTAAGGGAAAAGACTCAGTTTATATAGAGATTGAGGCTGCACAAATGTAACACAGGAAAAATGCAATCTAGTCCTTATCCTCACTAGCAAAAAGAAGAGGAAATGGGTGAACTTGATCACGAAAACACCGTTTTAAAGAACACCAGAGAGAAAACTGTTATTCTTTATTGATCACCAAAAAAGATGCATCCTTCATCCACCAAGGACTCTCCATGGACACCAACTCATGCCTCTATTGCTCCAAATTTCCCTCTTCCCAGATTCAAGCAGTAATTAATGTATGATTCATGACATGTGATTCAAAACTTTCCTTGCTTTGAGAAGGAGCAAATTCTTCCACATTCATCATGGCTGATATGGGGAAGGGAGCAGTATTTATCTCTGACTCATGTTAGAATACTGTGGATTGAGATTTATTTTTTCTTGGTTTAGGTGTCTAACATTCAATCATTTTAGTACCATCTACAGAGGGGTGTCCTGAGAAAAAGGCAGACAAATCTAAAAAGAGATTGGTCCCACCTGATTTATACAGAAAGACAAAGAATTACCTCAGCTAATACATCCATTGAAATTTCAGCTATTGAATTTGAGTTTGTCATCTAAAAGATGACTGGTCCAAAAGCAATGACCTTAGAAGAAATTTATTACTTATTTTAGCACAAATAAAATCATAGCATAAGGTCAAAATAAGAAAATAAACCCTTAAAACCAGTAAAGATTTCTACATGTCTGTTGTATCTAAATCCCTACAGAGCATGATTTTATCCCAACCCCAAATGCTTCAGCATTTCCCATGGATCAGTGAGAGTTTATATTTTAGACTAAAGAGGATCAGAGGCTGTCCTGAGATGGAAGGGAAAGCTCATCTACTCTAGATTCAAGGTGTTGGCTCTCCTCTTCCCAGGCTTTGTGATCATTGACAAAACTGGCCTAATTCACTCAGATTCTGGAGTTGGGGCACACAGTTCTCACCTTGTTATGGAAACTACCTCAAAAATCATGGTCCTTACCTTACAGGTAACTCCTGCAATTGTTAAACTCTTCTTAATTTAAGTCCAGTTCAGCTGAGTAACTGAAGAAGCAACTTCACTTGAGACACATAGGTCTCCAGCTCCAAACAGTATCTTGTGCAGTTTTATTCTGTTCTCTGAAGACTTCTTCTATATAGAAAGTGATATTTTATAGGATGACCTATAACCCTGTCCAGTAATAATTTAATATCTTTTCCTTGCCTTGCCTGTTGTGTCTTCAGGAACTCTGTGTCTGCAAGACAAAATTAAATAATTCTTTGTGGAAATAATTAACAAAAGCATCTCTGTTCCCAAAAAGATGTTGCCAGTACACACAGGAAACTGTACTAAAAAAGAAATTATGAAATTAAAGCTGCAAAAGGATGGTCTAAATTAGGGAATGGGATGTGTTATGTGTGATTAATTTTCTTCTGCGATTTGTAGCCCTGTGGTAACAGGATCTAATCCAAAGCCTCTTGCATTCAACAGGGCTCTTTCCAGTTCTGAAACTCCAAGTTTCAGACATAATTTGGCACCAAAGGTTGTGTAAGCCTTACTTTGAAAAGTGCTTTTTATGAACTTGCTTTATTCTCTTTTTTTTTTTTTTTTTTTGACCAACACAGCAATCAGAATTCAGAATGTGGATTCAGAACTCCCTCTGCACCTGAACTTCAGGGAGCTGAAATCTGGTGCCGGAGTCCTGACCTTGTTAACAAACAACAGGAATTTTGCTACTGGCTTGAATTAAATCAAGATTTTACTCTAGAAGACTGAGACCTAGGACTTATTTCTTGGATCAAACAAGAACACTAGCCCTAAACATTTATCTTTGATGAGGAAGTGCAGTTTCAAGTCAGTTTGAGCTTTGAAATCTACAGTTAGGACTTATTTCAAAGATGAGTTCACATGATGCAGCAGGCTTTGTAATCTGGGAATTTCATGCTTCAAAAAAAAAAAAAAATACCTGGGAGCAGAATTAGTATGTACAGCATAATAAGAGTCCAGTTCAATTGCTATTTAGTTTGGAATGGTTGCTTTGAGAGCTTGTTAGAAAAGGAGAAAAAATGTGATGAGAAGAAATATTTACTGTGCAAACTTCCCATGCCAATAAAGAAATTATAGAGAGACTATTGTTAGGCTTGACTCTGTAATTATAATGGAGCACAAAGATGATCAAATGCAAGACCATTTACAGTTAATCATTTTGACATTGCTTTATTTTTCCTATGAACCACAGAAGAGAACAATCAAACAACATTATACCACAAGAGTCTAAACCTTAGGTGGTGCAAATCAACTTAACTCCTTCACTTTAAACAATTGAGCCCCTTTGCCTCAGCTGGTGGCTTGGCCTCACATATCTTACAGTTTGAATCAGCTTTACTGGAGGGAAAAATTTAAGTTTGATGTCAACATGATCTAGCAAAGACCTTGCTATGCAACAGAATCTATTTATAACTGTCTGGATTAATTATTACAGAGTGCACAAAGAATTTTAAAACTTTTTCACATCAGAAATGGATTCATTATTTAGAATATTTATATTTTTTGAACATGAAAAGCAAAACAACATTTGTGCTAGGAAGTAAATTACATTTCAATCACACTTACAGGATCCTGGTAAGACCAGCATTCCATGGTGGCAAACATAACTGGAATTGATCTCATGTAGCTATTACCATCTAGAAGTACATGACCTAGTCTACTTTTTTCTCCAACTAAGGTCCATCAAAAAACTTCTTATCTTGCTTAAAATGGGAGAAGTTGGTCTGTAGGTATGTTTTTCAAATAAAGGTAGTCTAAGAGCAGCTTATATGAAACACCTTTAGGA